>NW_019275457.1:0-1717 GCF_002738345.1 Cucurbita maxima | reverse complement strand
GTGATCGGGAATAATGATTTAGAATAGAATTTTGAAGAAATGGAGTGCATAAGACAGTAAAAGAATGCTTTAAATCGATTCCCTAACCTGGTTAGTTAGAAGTACGTGCTAAAAAAACCGTGTCACGATCGACGTTTCTCGAAACTTTTGTTGGGAATGTTTAGTTTAGTCTTGATGATTTAGAATAGAATGTCANCGATTCCCTAACCTGGTTACTTTGAAGTACGTGCTAAAAAAACTGTGTCACGGTCGACGTTTCTCGAAACTTTTGTTGGGAATGTTTAGTTTAGTCTTGCTGATTTAGAATAGAATGTCAAAGAAACGTAGTGTAGAAAAATAGTACTTAAAATCGGAACCCTAATTTGATTTAGAATAGAATGTCAAAGAAACGTAGTGTAGAAAAATAGTACTTAAAATCGGAACCCTAATTTCTGAACCCTAATCATGGAAGTTTGAACCAAGTGATAAAAAAACTGAGTAGCGGTCGGCGTTTTTCGAAATTCCTGCTCGGAGTGATCGGGAATAATGATTTAGAATAGAATTTTGAAGAAATGGAGTGCATAAAACAGTAAAAGAGTGCTTTAAATCGATTCCCTAACCTGGTTAGTTAGAAGTACGTGCTAAAAAAACTGTGTCACGGTCTTCGTTTCTCGAAACTTTTGTTGGGAATGTTTATAGTCTTGATGATTTAGAATAGAATGGCAAAGAAACGGAGTGTAGAAAAATAGTACTTAAAATCGAAACCCTAATTTGTGAACCCTAATCCAAAAAGTTTGAACCACGTGTTAAAAAAACTGAGTAGCGGTCGGCGTTTTTCGAAATTCCTGCTCGGAGTGATCGGGAATAATGATTTAGAATAGAATTTTGAAGGAATGGAGTGCATAAAACAGTAAAAGAGTGCTTTAAATCGATTCCCTAACCTGGTTAGTTAGAAGTACGTGCTAAAAAAACTGTGTCACGGTCTTCGTTTCTCGAAACTTTTGTTGGGAATGTTTAGTTTAGTCTTGATGATTTAGAATAGAATGGCAAAGAAACGGAGTGTAGAAAAATAGTACATAAAATCGAAACCCTAATTTGTGAACCCTAATCCAGGAAGTTTGAACCACGTGTTAAAAAAACTGAGTAGCGGTCGGCGTTTTTCGAAATTCCTGCTCGGAGTGATCGGGAATAATGATTTAGAATAGAATTTTGAAGGAATGGAGTGCATAAAACAGTAAAAGAGTGCTTTAAATCGATTCCCTAACCTGGTTAGTTAGAAGTACGTGCTAAAAAAACTGTGTCACGGTCTTCGTTTCTCGAAACTTTTGTTGGGAATGTTTAGTTTAGTCTTGATGATTTAGAATAGAATGTCAAAGAAACGGAGTGTAGAAAAATAGTACTTAAAATCGAAACCCTAATTTCTGAACCCTAATCATGGAAGTTTGAACCACGTGATAAAAAAACTGAGTCGCGGTCGGCGTTTAATTTCTGAACCCTAATCATGGAAGTTTGAACCACGTGATAAAAAAACTGAGTCGCGGTCGGCGTTTTTCGAAATTCCTGCTCGGAGTGATCGGGAATAATGATTTAGAATAGAATTTTGAAGAAATTGAGTGAATAAATAAGTAAAAGAGTGCTTTAAATCGATTCCCTAACCTGGTTAGTTAGAAGTACGTGCTAAAAAAACTGTGTCACGGTCGACGTTTCTCGAAACTTTTGTTGGGAATGTTTAGTTTAG
>NW_019275456.1:1518-1718 GCF_002738345.1 Cucurbita maxima | reverse complement strand
GTACGTGCTAAAAAAATGGAGTCACGATCGACGTTTTTCGAAACTTTTGTGAGGAATGATAAGGCTTGATGATTTAGAATATTATTTCTAAGAAACGAAGTGCATAAAATAGTAAAAGAGTTCTTCATATCGAACCCTTCTTCGGCAACCCAAATCCTGGAAGTTTAAAGTACGTGTTAAAAATCCGAGTCACGATCGAC
>NW_019275456.1:0-1109 GCF_002738345.1 Cucurbita maxima | reverse complement strand
TACGTGCTAAAAAAATGGAGTCACGATCGACGTTTTTCGAAACTTTTGTGAGGAATGATAAGGCTTGATGATTTAGAATATTATTTCTAAGAAACGAAGTGCATAAAATAGTAAAAGAGTTCTTCAAATCGAACTCTTCTTCGGCAACCCAAATCCTGGAAGTTTAAAGTACGTGTTAAAAATCCGAGTCACGATCGACGTTTTTCGAAACTTTTGTGAGGAATGATAAGGCTTGATGATTTAGAATATTATTTCTAAGAAACGGAGAGCATAAAACAGTAAAAGAGTTCTTCAAAACGAACCCTACTACGGAAACCCAAATCATGATAGTTTGAACTTCGTGCTAAAAAAACCGAGTCACGATCGACGTTTTTCGAAAGTTTTGTGAGGAATGATAAGGCTTGATGATTTAGAATATTATTTCTCAGAAACGGATTGCATAAAACAGTAAAAGAGTTCTTCAAATCGAACCCTTCTTCGGCAACCCAAATCCTGGAAGTTTAAAGTACGTGTTAAAAATCCGAGTCACGATCGACGTTTTTCGAAACTTTTGTGAGGAATGTTAAGGCTTGATGATTTAGAATATTATTTCTAAGAAACGGAGTGCATAAAACAGTAAAAGAGTTCTTCAAATCGAACCCTACTTCGGAAACCCAAATCTGGGAAGTTTGAAGTACGTGCTTAAAAAACGGAGTCACGATCGACGTTTTTCGAAACTTTTGTGAGGAATGATAAGGCTTGATGATTTAGAATATTATTTCTAAGAAACGGAGTGCATAAAATAGTAAAAGAGTTCTTCAAATCGAACCCTACTTCGGAAACCCAAATCTGGGAAGTTTGAAGTACGTGCTAAAAAAACCGAGTCACGATCGACGTTTTTCGAAAGTTTTGTGAGGAATGATAAGGCTTGATGATTTAGAATATTATTTCTCAGAAACGGAGTGCATAAAACAGTAAAAGAGTTCTTCAAATCGAACCCTTCTTCGGCAACCCAAATCCTGGAAGTTTAAAGTACGTGTTTAAAATCCGAGTCACGATCGACGTTTTTCGAAACTTTTGTGAGGAATGATAAGGCTTGATGATTTAGAATATTATTTCTAAGAAACGGA
>NW_019275455.1:0-1709 GCF_002738345.1 Cucurbita maxima | reverse complement strand
GAATGCATGAAACATGCTTAGCCTATGGTGAGATTTTAAATCTATATGACATACTTTGTGCATATACATTTTCTATTTAATTAAAACATACATTCATAATGCATAATTAATTAAACACGCTAAAGTGAATTGGTTTTCGCATTTTAAAACAAGCAATTAACTAAATTATTACATTAATAATTAAAAATAACTCGAACCGCTCTCGAGGATCAGGAATTTGGCGACCCAACCCTTAAAAACGTTGAACCAGACCCCAAAGGCAGAAAAACCACCCGAACTGCCTCTTCCATCTTCTTCTTTGGTTCAGCTTGCTATCTCTTCCATTTTCGATCAATTACAACCTAAAATGGACTCTAATGATTCCATAAAAATTACAAACCTTTCTTCATTCATTAAAGCCCATACACATTAGACTTATTACAATAATTGTATCAAATAGAAGCATAAAAAAATGCCAAAACCAAAACCATCCACTTTAGGAACCACAAAATTTCATTCAAGAAATGGTACCCACCATGATCAAATTAATGTAAATAAAGTGCCTAAAACTTGCTCTGATACCAATTGATGGTGTTAATATAACACATGCGAAAGCAATTTGGATCTTAGGCACTTTTAGAACATCAATTATAGTAAATAACTAGCATGTCCATGAGTATTAAAACTTAATGAGTTTGAATACTAACCTTTTGTAGTTCAAATTCTTTTTTCCTCACGAATCGGTTTCGAGCCACCACTAGTGTCTTCTCCACTATCCTCCGGCCTTAGAACGAGATTGTGGAATCGGTTTCGAGCCACCACTAGTGTCTTCTCCACTATCCTCCGGCCTTAGAACGAGATTGTGGAATCCGGTGAGTGACTAAGCTTGGGAGGGATTTTGTATATATGAAGAGAGTGTTTGTGAGAGGTTTTCCACCAAGAAGAAGACATTTCATGTTTTATGATCACTCTATTTATAGAGTCATGTTTGCATGTTCATGCAAATTTGAGATCACCAAATTTTGACACTAAAAATTTCACTCAAATATTTGGGATAACGTGGCAAGCATGCATACTTGAATTAACCAAATTTATTGGATTTAGATTAATGATCGTAAAGTTCACTTTATTCAATAACAATCTTTAATAAATAAACAACAATAATAACTTTATTGAAAATAAAATATATTTTTGTTTACACACTATGAATTTTCCTAGTCCAAGGCTCTAGCTTGATTAGAGTTCTCATTGTGACTCTTAAGACAGACAAAGCTTCCAATTTGATGGCGTTCAATTATGCTTCATATTGAACCTACCAAACATGAAACTAAAACTACGTTCAATTTAACTCCAGTTTATTGTCATCTTGAATGAGGTGCAGGATATATTCTTGGTTTACCTTGATATTTCATATTAGTTAAGTTTTTTGCAAAATCACAATTTGACAATAACAAAGATGAACTTGAGTCTGTTTATTATTTTAAAGAAAATCTCTTTCTCCATCTTATTCCTAATAACTCTTCAACTAAATTCATATTATGCTAAGAAACAAATTTTTTACTCGCACGAAGTAAAATATGCAACTTTAACTAAAATTTCATCTAAACAAATTTTATTGTCATACAACATAGATGACAATTATAGCCTTCAAACAAAAACTAGAGTAGTTGTGGTGAATGAGATAGAAACTTAGTGTTCATCCATAATACACAACCACTACCTAAATTATG
>NW_019275454.1:518-1722 GCF_002738345.1 Cucurbita maxima | reverse complement strand
CCTTGTACTAGGTGATAAGGCAACCCTAATCCTCAGCCCAACGATCCAAGCTTTTGTTTTAGCAAGAACCCTTGAATAAAAGTAATTAACACCTCCTTATATGAAATTTGGATCAACCAAGGGATAAAATAGAATTAGATTACCTCTTACGATCGAAGATCTAGAAGCAAGATTTGGAGCCTTGTTCTAAATTGAGTCACTCCACAATCTAACTTGATCAAGGCTTGATTGAATGGCTTGGGTGCAATTCTACCGCAAGAATTGCTTGAAACTTAGAAATGGCAACTATGATGCTCGAATTTCGAAGGGAAATGTCTTAATTTGAGATCTGAATTACATTCATCCACGAATCTGAATTTTACATAACATATTGTGGGTATTTATAGTCTCCCGACAAAAGACGTTTTTGGACTGAATTTATTCGAGACGTTTGTGGATGGGATTTATTCCCGATCCCCTTTAATCTCCACAAAATAATAAGTCAAATTGACCATTTGACTTTAACATAATTTTTTCTAACAGATGTTGATGTGCATGAGTGGCTAATGCGACAGATTTGATTTGAAATCAATTGAGTTTTCTGCATGTAGGTTTGAATTCTGTTGTTGACATATTTTTTTTTAATCGGATTCGTCCTTGATTCAGAAATAAAATGACGTATCTGCCACAACAAAAATACAATCTTTACCATTTTTAGTGTACAGTAAACCAAGAACAAATTGTATAGATATATTAGTCCAAGGTTTGCTACAAAACTTTTGGATATCATGCTTCATCTTCGGCCAAAAGAAATGTTTATGCAACATCTTATAAACTTTATTAATCCTGAGATGTCCCATTAAGGCACCACCCTGTGCTTCTCTCCAAAGTAAATCTTTTATAAAGCATTTAGGAATACAAAACATAAAAAATTTATGAAACAAATAATAATTGTCCATAGTTTTTTTTTTTGCAAGACAAGATAGATAAATAGTTCTGAAATCTTGGTCATCTTTATATAATTCGGTACCAAGAATTTTTGCACTAAGTAAAGAGATCGTATCTTTTAGATAACACATCAGCTACCATATTACCTTGCTTATATTTGATGACATACAAAAATGTTTCAATAAATTCCACCCACTTTGCATGTCTTCGATTCAGTTTGCTTTTACCCTTCACATACTTTAAGTTTTCATGATCAAAATGGATCACCAATTCTCTA
>NW_019275454.1:0-457 GCF_002738345.1 Cucurbita maxima | reverse complement strand
CTTCGATTCAGTTTGCTTTTACCCTTCACATACTTTAAGTTTTCATGATCAAAATGGATCACCAATTCTCTAGACCATAAGTAGTTGATGACATACAAAAATGTTTCAATAAATTCCACCCACTTTGCATGCCTTCGATTCAGTTTGCTTTTACCCTTCACATACTTTAAGTTTTCATGATCAAAATGGATCACCAATTCTCTATGTCATAAGTAGTTGATGACATATAAAAATGTTTCAATAAATTCCACACACTTTGCATGTCTACGATTCAGTTTGCTTTGGCCCTTCACATACTTTAAGCTTTCATGATCAAAATGGATCACCAAATCTCTAGGTCATAAGTAGTGTTGCAACATATGCCATATATGAACTAAAGCAAATAATTTTTTATCATAGGTAGCATATTTCAATGTTGGCCCATTTAGTTTTTCACTAAAATATATTAAGTGCTCTC
>NW_019275452.1:1391-1723 GCF_002738345.1 Cucurbita maxima | reverse complement strand
AAACGACGATCGTGACTCGGTTTTTTTTGCACGTACTTCAAACTTCCACGATTTGGGTTTCCGAAGTAGGGTTCGATTTGAAGAACTCTGTTTACGGTTTTACGCACTCTATTTCTTAGAAATAATAAGATAAATCATCAAGCCTTATCATTCCACACAAAACTTTCGAAAAACGACGATCGTGACTCGGTTTTTTTAGCACGTACTTCAAACTTCCCAGATTTTGGTTTCCGAAGTAGGGTTCGATTTGAAGAACTCTTTTGACAGTTTTATGCTCTCCGTTTCTTAGAAATAATATGATAAATCATCAAGCCTTATCATTCCTCACAAAA
>NW_019275452.1:0-1157 GCF_002738345.1 Cucurbita maxima | reverse complement strand
CTCACAAAACTTTCGAAAAACGACGATCGTGACTCGGTTTTTTCAGCACGTACTTAAAACTTCCCAGATTTGGGGTTCCGAAGTAGGGTTCGATTTGAAGAACTCTGTTGACGTTTTTATGCACTCCGTTTCGTAGAAATAATTTGATAAATCATCAAGCCTTATCATTCCTCACAAAACTTTCGAAAAACGACGATCGTGACTCGGTTTTTTTAGCACGTACTTCAAACTTCCACGATTTGGGTTTCCGAAGTAGGGTTCGATTTGAAGAACACTGTTGACGGTTTTATGCACTCCGTTTCTTAGAAATAATATTTTAAATCATCAAGCCTTATCATTCCTCACAAAACTTTCGAAAAACGACGATCGTGACTCGGTTTTTTTTGCACGTACTTCAAACTTCCACGATTTGGGTTTCTGAAGTAGGGTTCGGTTTGAAGAACACTGTTGACGGTTTTATGCACTATGTTTCTTAGAAATAATATTTTAAATCATCAAGCCTTATCATTCCTCACAAAACTTTCGAAAAACGACGATCGTGACTCGGTTTTTTTTGCACGTACTTCAAACTTCCACGATTTGGGTTTTCGAAGTAGGGTTCGATTTGAAGAACACTGTTGACGGTTTTATGCACTCCGTTTCTTAGAAATAATATGATAAATCATCAAGCCTTATCATTCCTCACAAAACTTTCGAAAAACGACGATCGTGACTCGGTATTTTTAGCACGTACTTCAAACTTCCACCATTTGGGTTTCCGAAGTAGGGTTCGATTTGAAGAACACTGTTGACGGTTTTATGCACTCCGTTTCTTAGAAATAATATGATAAATCATCAAGCCTTATCATTCCTCACAAAACTTTCGAAAAACGACGATCGTGACTCGGTTTTTTTAGCACGTACTTCAAACTTCCACGATTTGGGTTTCCGAAGTAGGGTTCGATTTGAAGAACTCTGTTGACGCTTTTATGCACTTTGTTTCTTAGAAATAATATTCATAATCATCAAACCTTATTATTCCTCACAAAAATTTCGAAAAACGACGATCGTGACTCGGTTTTTCTAGCACGTACTTCAAACTTCCACGATTTGGGTTTCCGAAGTAGGGTTCGATTTGAAGAACACTGTTGACGGTTTTATGCACTCCGTTTCTTAGA
>NW_019275451.1:0-1722 GCF_002738345.1 Cucurbita maxima | reverse complement strand
CATAAAACAGTAAAAGTGTGCTTCAAATCGAACCCTACTTCGGAAACCCAAATCTGAGACGTTTGAAGTACGTGCTAAAAAAACCGAGTCACGCTCGACGTTTTTTGGAAGTTTTGTGGGGAATGATAGGCTTGATGATTTAGAATAGAATTTCGAAGAAACGGAGTGCATGAAACAGTAAAAGTGTGCTTCAAATCGAACCCTACTTCGGAAACCCAAATCTGGGACTTTTGAAGTACGTGCTAAAAAAACCGAGTCACGGTCGAAGTTTTTGGGAAGTTTTGTGGGGAATGATTCGGCTTGATGATTTAGAATAGAATTTCGAAGAAACAGAGAGCATAAAACAGTAAAAGTGTGCTGCAAATCGAACCCTACTTCGGAAACCCAAATCTGGGACTTTTGAGCATAAAACAGTAAAAGTGTGCTGCAAATCGAACCCTACTTCGGAAACCCAAATCTGGGACTTTTGAAGTACGTGCTAAAAAAACCGAGTCACGCTAGACGTTTTTTGGAAGTTTTGTGTGGAATGATTAGGCTTGATGATTTAGAATAGAATTTCGAAGAAACGGAGTGCATAAAACAGTAAAAGTGTGCTGCAAATCGAACCCTACTTCGGAAACCCAAATCTGGAACTTTTGAAGTACGTGCTAAAAAAACCGAGTCACGCTCGACGTTTTTTGGAAGTTTTGTGGGGAATGATTAGGCTTGATGATTTAGAATAGAATTTCGAAGAAACGGAGTGCATAAAACAGTAAAAGTGTGCTGCAAATCGAACCCTACTTCGGAAACCCAAATCTGGAACTTTTGAAGTACGTGCTAAAAAAACCGAATCACGCTCGACGTTTTTTGGAAGTTTTGTGGGGAATGATTAGGCTTGATGATTTAGAATAGAATTTCGAAGAAACGGAGTGCATAAAACAGTAAAAGATTGCTTCAAATCGAACCCTACTTCGGAAACCCAAATCTGGGACGTTTGACGTACGTGCTAAAAAAACCGAGTCACGGTCGACGTTTTTTGGAAGTTTTGTGGGGAATTATTCGGCTTGATGATTTAGAATAGAATTTCGAAGAAACGGAGTGCATGAAACAGTAAAAGTGTGCTTCAAAGGCTTGATGATTTAGAATAGAATTTCGAAGAAACGGAGTGCATGAAACAGTAAAAGTGTGCTTCAAATCGAACCCTACTTCGGAAACCCAAATCTGGGACTTTTCAAGTACGTGCTAAAAAAACCGAGTCACGGTCGAAGTTTTTTGGAAGTTTTTTGTGGAATGATTAGGCTTGATGATTTATAATAGAATTTCGAAGAAACGGAGTGCATAAAACAGTAAAAGTGTGCTGCAAATCGAGCCCTACTTCGGAAACCCAAATCTGAAACTTTTGAAGTACGTGCTAAAAAAACCGAATCACGCTCGACGTTTTTTGGAAGTTTTGTGGGGAATGATTAGGCTTGATGATTTAGAATAGAATTTCGAAGAAACGGAGTGCATAAAACAGTAAAAGATTGCTTCAAATCGAACCCTACTTCGGAAACCCAAATCTGGGACGTTTGAAGTACGTGCCAAACAAACCGAGTCACGGTCGAAGTTTTTTGGAAGTTTTGTGAGGAATGATTAGGCTTGATTATTTAGAATAGAATTTCGAAGAAACAGAGTGCATAAAACAGTAAAAGATTGCTTCAAATCGAACCCTACTTCAAAAACCCAAATCTGGGACGTTTGAAG
>NW_019275450.1:0-1724 GCF_002738345.1 Cucurbita maxima | reverse complement strand
TTAGGGCTATTATTGATAAGAATCTTAAGACTTGGGAGGTTTGTTTGCCCTTTATAGAATTTGCATATAATAGGGTTGTTCATAGCACTACTAAATGCACACCTTTTGAAATTGTTTATGGCTTTAAATCCTTTAACCCCCCTTGACTTGTTGCCCATACCGTCAAAAGAGTTTGTGAATTTTGATGCAAATGCCAAGGTTGAGTTTGTTCATAAACTTCAAAAGCAAGTGAAAGAACAAATTGAGAAACAAAATTCCAAGGTTGCTACCCGAATTAATAAAGGGCGTAAGTTTGTCATCTTCAAGCTAGGAGATTGGGTTTGGGTGCATTTCCGAAAAGAAAGATTTCCTACTCAAAGAAAATCTAAGCTTTTACCACGAGGAGATGGACCTTTTCAAGTTCTTGAGCGTATCAACGACAATGCTTATAAAATTGATTTACCAGGTAAGTACGGTGTTAGTACAACTTTTAATGTTGTTGATTTGAGTCCTGTTGATGTAGGTGATGGCTTTGATTCGAGGACGAATCTTTTTCAAGAGGGTTGTTGATTTGAGTCCTGTTGATGTAGGTGATGGCTTTGATTCGAGGACGAATCTTTTTCAAGAGGGGGAGAATGATATGAACCACGACCAAGGAATTTCCATACCTGAAGGTCCAATTACAAGGAGGAGAGCTAAGAAGCTACAACAAACCTTATACAGTTATATTCAAGCTATGGTGAGCTCATCAAAGGAAATTCTAGAAGACGCTGAAGACCTCCCTTATATGTTGTGCAAAGTTGAGCTTCAAGAAAGAGATGAATTAAATGCACTTTAAGTTGCATTTAATGAACTCCACTGAATTTATGAAGCTAGTCCAAGGATGAGTCAATAAGCACATTTTATTAATTGTATTATTTTATTATAGTTTAAATATTTGTTTGTCATATTTAAGCTAGTATTAAATATAGGAGTTAAGGTTATATTGTAACCCACATAGGTTACTATATTCCACCATTAACTAGCCATTTTAATATGGAGGTTATGGGTATTTTTCATTTACTAGCCCATTTAATTTGGGAGTTATATATCCATAGGTTAAGGTTGTAAGGGCTATATAAAGCCTTCTTTTCTTTGATTAGACATCAGATTTTGGAATTAAGAATAGAATTTCTAAGTTAGCTTTGTTGAGAGCTAAACTTTCTTTGCAAATTCTTGTGTTTAGAACTTGCATGTAGAGTCATTCAAGTGGTATTGATCAAACCTCTTGTGGAGTGATTCGAATCACGAGTTTAGAAACGAGTTTTCTTTACTCTTGATCTTGATCATCAAGGTAATCCGTTCCATACTTTCCCTTGGGTTGATTGATTCGAATCACGAGTTTAGAAACGAGTTTTCTTTGTGTTTAGAACTTGCATGTAGAGTCATTCAAGTGGTATTGATCAAACCTCTTGTGGAGTGATTCGAATCACGAGTTTAGAAACGAGTTTTCTTTACTCTTGATCTTGATCATCAAGGTAATCCGTTCCATACTTTCCCTTGGGTTGATTGATTCGAATCACGAGTTTAGAAACGAGTTTTCTTTACTCTTGATCTTGATCATCAAGGTAATCCGTTCCATACTTTCCCTTGGGTTGATTTTCCATATCAATTATATTCATTGGTCAGATATTGCAATTGTGAAGTTCTCTTTATAGAAGTATTTGGAGATTATATTATTGTGATATTTGTTCCCAAATTTTATA
>NW_019275449.1:0-1724 GCF_002738345.1 Cucurbita maxima | reverse complement strand
GTAATTAAAAAGGGGAGCTTAAGTGAGGCAACTTCAATAGAAACCTTGTTGCCACTACATGAACACCACGACGCAAAACAAGGTCAGATAATGGATTTATCCCCACCAGGAGAGAAAAAACAAGGTCCTAAAGAAGGAAGACAAAAACAAATCACTGAAGCAACACATGTTCACACAGAAATATCATTTAGACAAATGAAGAGAATGTTAGGTTATGGAGCCTGCTGCTTATTTATAGCTTGGTCAACGGTTATATCCAGCAAAGCTATATTTGATAAAGCTATATCCGGTAGAGCTATATATGGTAAATAGCTATATATAGTAGATGGTTAAATCTGGTAAAGCTATATATAGTAAATAACTATATATAGTAGATGGTTAAATATGGTAAAGCTATATATAGTAAACTGAACTATATATATATCTCATCCGGTAGAGCTTTGAAAATGTACTTTATGTATTCTCTGTAATTCTCTCTTACTGTACATACGTGAAGACATCAATAAAAAAATAATTCTTTTAGCCAGAGTTCTCCTTACACTTTTCTTCATCCTGTTCTTTGTGTTCATCTAGATCGAGTGTGTGCATTGTTGTGCGACCTTAACAACTGGTAGCAAAGCTAGGCGAAGTTCACTACGATCTATGAAGATGGAAAGTTCAAAGATTGAAATTTAGAAGTTTGATGGATCCGATTTCGGTTTCTAGTAGATGCAGATTGGAGATTATCTGTACCAGAAAGATCTTCACGAACCTCTGTTGGGGGTGAAGTCGGATACCATGACCACGGAGTAGTGGAAGCTCAAGGATCGACAAGCCTTGGGGCTGATCCAGTTGACGCTATCCAAAAACGTGACGTTTAACATTATCAAGGAGAAGACAACGTTAGATCTATTGAAGGCGCTGTCAAATATGTATGAAAAATCGTCGGCTATGAACAAGGTGTATTTGATGCGGAGATTGTTCAATCTACAGATGTCTGAAGGTGGATCTATTGCTGATCATATAAATGAATTCAATATGATCATAAGTCAACTAAGTTAAGTGGAAATTAATTTCGAAAATAAAATTAAACCGTTGATTTTGATGTCATCCTTACCCGAGTCATGGGATACTATTATTGCCGCAATTAACAGTTCCCGAGGATCTGATAAACTGAAGTTTGGGGAAATTCAAGATGTATTTCTCAGCAAAGGTACTCGCAAACGAGAAATTGTTAATTCATCTAGTAATGCTCTTAGTTAGAGTGAGAAGACAACGTTAAATATAAAAACATACTTTCCCATTACTTGGCATACTAGGGCAATAAATCATGTATCAAAAATTTGATTAAGAATAAGAAAGAGGAATCTCTAATCAAAATACTAAACCTAGGGTAATAATTTTGAACTAATTGAAAAAATTTATAAGGAAAATTTTAATTATCTCACAATAAATTAAGAATTCAACCCATTGAACAATAAAAAAATAAATATTTTTTGATTGGATGAGAACTAAGGAAGAAATACTAAGTTGTTCTATATTAATCTAGAACTTTGGTTTTGAGTAATCCATGGATCATACCAATCAAATCCTTTCTTTTAAATTTGAATAAATATGAAAATTTCATTATTAGTAAAAATAAATAAAAAAAAGTAATTGAAAAGAAAAAAAATCTCCAGTAATACTAGCCGAGAAAAAAACTCTGGAATGATTTGACTTAAATATAGTAGAAAGAAAAAACAATA
>NW_019275448.1:1164-1724 GCF_002738345.1 Cucurbita maxima | reverse complement strand
GTAATTCAAATTTCCCAGATTTGGGTTTCCGAAGTAGGGTTCGATTTGAAGAACTCTGTTGACGGTTTTATGCACTCTGTTTCTTAGAAATAATATTCTAAATCATCAAGCCTTATCATTCCTCACACAACTTTCGAAAAACCACGATCGTGACTCGGATTTTTTAGCACGTACTTCAAACATCCCAGGTTTGGGTTTCCGAAGTAGGGTTCGATTTGAAGAACTCTGTTGACGGTTTTATGCACTCCGTTTCTTAGAAATAATATTCTAAATCATCAAGCCTTATCATTCCTCACAAAACTTTCGAAAAACCACGATCGTGACTCGGTTTTTTTAGCACGTACTTCAAACATCCCAGGTTTGGGTTTCCGAAGTAGGGTTCGATTTGAAGAACTCTGTTGACGGTTTTATGCACTCCGTTTCTTAGAAATAATATTCTAAATCATCAAGCCTTATCATTCCTCACAAAACTCTCGAAAAACGACGATCGTGACTCGATTTTTTTAGCACGTACTTCAAACATCCCAGATTTGGGTTTCCGAAGTAGGGTTTGATTTGAA
>NW_019275448.1:0-1115 GCF_002738345.1 Cucurbita maxima | reverse complement strand
CCCAGATTTGGGTTTCCGAAGTAGGGTTTGATTTGAAGAACTCTGTTGACTGTTTTATGCACTCCGTTTCTTAGAAATAATATTCTAAATCATCAAGTCTTATCATTCCTCACAAAACTTTCGAAAAACAATGATCGAGACTCGGTTTTTTTAGTACGTACTTCAAACATCCCAGATTTGGGTTTCCGAAGTAGGGTTCGATTTGAAGAACTCTGTTGACGGTTTTATGCACTCCGTTTCTTAGAAATAATATTCTAAATCATCAAGTCTTATCATTCCTCACAAAACTTTCGGAAAACCACGATCGTGACTCGGTTTTTTTAGCACGTACTTCAAACATACCAGATTTGGGTTTCCGAAGTAGGGTTCGATTTGAAGAACTCTGTTGACGGTTTTATGCACTCCGTTTCTTAGAAATAATATTCTAAATCATCAAGCCTTATCATTCCTCACAAAACTTTCGAAAAACGACAATCGTGACTCGGTTTTTTTAACACGTACTTCAAACATCCCAAATTTGGGTTTCCGAAGTAGTGTTCGATTTGAAGAACTCTGTTGACGGTTTTAAGCACTCCGTTTCTTAGAAATAATATGATAAATCATCAAGCCTTATCATTCCTCACAAAACTCTCGAAAAACGACGATCGTGACTCGGTTTTTTTAGCACGTACTTCAAACATCCCAGATTTGGGTTTCCGAAGTAGGGTTCGATTTGAAGAACTCTGTTGACGGTTTTATGCACTCCGTTTCTTAGAAATAATATGATAAATCATCATGCCTTATCATTCCTCACAAAACTCTCGAAAAACGAGGATCGGGACTCGGTTTTTTTAGCACGTACTTCAAACATCCCAGATTTGGGTTTCCGAAGTAGGGTTCGATTTGAAGAACTCTGTTGACGGTTTTATGCACTCCGTTTCTTAGAAATAATATTCTAAATCATCAAGCCTTATCATTCCTCACAAAACTCTCGAAAAACGAGGATCGTGACTCGGTTTTTTTAGCACGTACTTCAAACATCCCAGATTTGGGTTTCCGAAGTAGGGTTCGATTTGAAGAACTCTGTTGACGGTTTTATGCACTCCGTTTCTTAGAAATAATATTCTAAATCATCA
>NW_019275447.1:1083-1725 GCF_002738345.1 Cucurbita maxima | reverse complement strand
TTCCACACTCCGTTTATTCGACATTCTATTCTAAATCATCAATACTAAACATTCCACACAAAAGTTTCGAGAAACGTCGACCGTGACGCGGTTTTTTTAGCACGTACTTGTAACGTCCAAGGTTAGGTTATCGATTTTAAGCACTCTTTTACTGTTTTATGCACTCCGTTTCTTCCAAATTCTATTATAAATCATTATTCTCGATCACTACCAACAGGAATTTCGGAAAACGCCGACCGCTACTCAGTTTTTTTAGCAGGTGGTTAAAACGTCCTGGATTATGGTTCACAAAATAGGGCTTCGATTTTAAGCACTCTTTTACTGTCTTTCCACACTCCGTTTATTCGACATTCTATTCTAAATCAACAATACTCAACATTCCACACAAAAGTTTCGAGAAACGTCGACCGTGACGTGGTTTTTTTAGCACGTACTTGTAACGTCCAAGGTTAGGGAATCGATTTTAAGCACTCTTTTACTGTTTTATGCACTCCGTTTCTTCCAAATTCTATTATAAATAATTATGCTTGATCACTCCCAAAAGGAATTTCGGAAACTGTCGATCGCTACTCAGTTTTTTTAGCAGGTGGCGAAATCGTCCTGGATTATGGTTCACAAAATAGGGCTTCGATTTTAAGCACT
>NW_019275447.1:0-776 GCF_002738345.1 Cucurbita maxima | reverse complement strand
ATTATGCTCGATCACTCCCAAAAGGAATTTCGGAAAACGTGGACCGCTACTCAGTTTTTTTAGCAGGTGGCGAAATCGTCCTGGATTATGGTTCACAAAATAGGGCTTCGATTTTAAGCACTATTTTACTGTTTTTCCACACTGTGTTTATTCGACATTCTTCTCTAAACCATCAATACTAAACATTCCACACAAAAGTTTCGAGAAACGTCGACCGTGACGCGGTTTTTTTAGCACGTACTTGTAACGTCCAAGGTTAGGGAATCGATTTTAAGCACTCTTTTACTGTTTTATGCACTCCGTTTCTTCCAAATTCTATTATAAATCATTATGCTCGATCACTCCCAAAAGGAATTTTGGAAAACGTCGACCGCTACTCAGTTTTTTTAGCAGGTGGCGAAATCGTCCTGGATTATGGTTCACAAAATAGGGCTTTGATTTTAAGCACTATTTTACTGTTTTTCCACACTCCGTTTATTCGACATTCTTCTCTAAACCATCAATACTAAACATTCCACACAAAAGTTTCGAGAAACGTCGACCGTGACGCGGTTTTTTTAGCACGTACTTGTAACGTCCAAGGTTAGGGAATCGATTTTAAGCACTCTTTTACTGTTTTATGCACTCCGTTTCTTCCAAATTCTATTATAAATAATTATGCTCGATCACTCCCAAAAGGAATTTCGGAAAACGTCGACCGCTACTCAGTTTTTTTAGCAGGTGGCGAAATCGTCCTGGATTATGGTTCACAAAATAGGGCTTCGATTTTAAGCACT
>NW_019275446.1:0-1658 GCF_002738345.1 Cucurbita maxima | reverse complement strand
GATGATATATGAAGGTAAGTAAGATTTAGTGATGTTATGAAGAGATGACTAGTTAGAGTATTAAGACAACTCAAAAAGTAAGTATCCTACTTCATATTTACCAAACGAACATGAGATTATTCGCCTCATCCTTAATGTGAATACCACACTAAATTACTGATACATAGTGAGTGAATCCCAAGTTGGTTAAGTTCTNGTTCTTCAACGTGGTAGGTCACATAGATAGTTGTTAGAGGATATGGCCAAACCGTTGGTTAGTGAATCTAATGGGTACTCAAAGGTTCAACAACTTAGAGATTATGTCATGGAATTCTTTCTAGGTTTTCATAAGATAACAAAAGGACACACTACCATTCGAGTAGTGGTGGGCTGTTGCACTCACAAGCTTACACATGTACTTTGGATAAAGTCTCGACCCTATGGGATATATGCAAAACTTTTTCATGTTTTAAAACTACGTTATTTCTTACTTTCTTGTTTTAAATTAAATGTGTAAGTCTATGGCTTCATTTGAAAATGTTTCATTTCAATGTCCGCATATGTTAATTAAGGCAGGCATGTATTGACACCTCTACTTAGGGTAAGAAATTAGGGGTGTTAATGTTGGTATCAGAGCCAGACACCGAGTGGTGTACTGGGGAGAACAAATAACAGTGTATGCATTGATTTTCATTTAGTAGTTGACAAATGCATTTTGAGATCTCACATGGGTTGGAGAAGGAAACAAATCATTATTTATAAGGGTGTGAAAACCTCTCCATAGCAAATGCATTTTAAAACCTTGAGTAGAAGCCCAAAAGGAAAAGTCCAAATAGGAGAATATTTACTATTGGTGGGCTTGGACCGTTACAAATGGTATTAGAGCCAGACATCGGGCGATGTGCTAGTAACGATGCCTGGGCTTGAAAGGGGGTGGATTGTGAGATCCCACATAGATGGAAGAAAATAACGAGTACCAGCAAGGATACTGAGTTTTGAAAGAGGATGGATTGTGAGATCCCACAACAGTTGGAGAGGGGAACATTCTTTATAAGGGAGTGAAAATTTCTCTATGCGTTTTAAAAGCGTAAGGTAATCCCGAAAACTCGAAGAAGACAATATCTGCTAGCGATGAGCTTGGGCTATTACAATTTGCAAAGCCACGAGCACGTGTCATCATACAACAACAATTATAACCAAATGATGGTAAGGCCACTTACTTGGTTAGCCTTCGAAGCAACTACAACCATTTGAAGTTAGCTTAATGCTGGCCTCTAAATTTTAATTTTTCCTAAGAAGTCCAACAACCATAAATTAAAATTCTACTATGGAAATTAACTTACCTACTTTTTCATAAAGTAATTTAAACTTACTCATAAGTATATAAACTAACTAAACCTACCTGTGCATTAATAATTTAAACTCGATTCTAAAAATTTAACTAGTCAAAAGGTAGTCATACTAATTTAAGCTTCTGAAAAATTGAAAGAAGAAAGTGTCAGAACGTATCAAACCCAAGCCGGACTAGCCAAAATATTAACCTAGAGCCCTAAAAAAAATGTATTCTTTGAATGACTTTAAACAGTTCAAGTGGGCTTATAAAATGAAGTGATGGACCTCCCTTTTACCATGGGACAGTACCATTGATTCTCTTAATAATATCTTTTCATGATACGGGA
>NW_019275445.1:0-1660 GCF_002738345.1 Cucurbita maxima | reverse complement strand
CACTTTAGTTGTTGCGAATGTTGCCGTAATCGAATGTCTTTCTCATTCGACATTCTCTCTTACCAAGCACTCATACTCGCAAGGGTTAAGGAGACAGTCCGTGTGGTAATTGGGCTTCGAGATTGCGAATACGCGAAAAGAGCTCGCTTTCGACTTTCTACCTCGGCGTTTTGTTCCCGATTCTTGTTCAGGAAAGGGTATGATCTCTTTCATTGGAGCACATTGATCCCGAAGGAGTCTTCGGAACCGGTGGAGAGGCTATGATGACTTCAGGCTATTCAAATAGAATGACTAAGTCATACTTCGAATTTCTTTTTCATAAACCTGTCTGATGATTGATAAGGTAAGGGATTTTAAAAGACCAAAGAATGACAATTTCTTTTTCATAAACCTGCCTCATGATTAATAAGTCACACCCGAAGCTTTTGCAAATGAAAGCTTTTGAAAATGAAAGCGTGTATAATTCAGATCCATTTTCGTTTCGATTCGTAAGCTTCAGATCTGATCTTACTTTCGTCTCCGGGTGACTGAGAGAGAATTTGGGGCTTGCGTGCAACTGGTCCGGTTAACAATAAGGTACAAAGCGGATTGATTAAATGGGCTTGAAGTTCCATTATCGTTAGGTCGAAGATCTCTATTAGGTTTAGTGCACTTTGGTAGTTGCGAATGTTGACGTAATTGAATGTCTTTCTCATTCGACATTCTCTCTTACCAAGCACTTATACTTGCAAGGGTTGAGGAGACAGTCCGTGAGGTAATTGGGCTTCGAGATTGCGTATACGCGAAAAGAGCTCGCTTTCGACTTTCTACCTCGGCGTTTTGTGCCCGGTTCTAGTTCAGGAAAGGGTCTGATCTCTTTCATTGGAGCACACTGATGCCGAAGGAGTCTTCGGATTCAAATAGCTGACTAAGTCAGGCTCAAAATTTCTTTTTCATAAACCTGCCTGATGACTGATAAGGTAGGAGATTTTAAAAGAATGACAAACCTGCCTGATGACTGATAAGATAGGAGATTTTAAAAGAATGACAATTTTTTTTTCATAAACCTGATAATTAATTATTTTAGTGCTTTATTTCTTTTGGAGGGGCATTTTTTTGAGAATTGAACTCGAGACCTCTTGCACCCAAAGCAAAAATCATACCACTAGACCAAATGCCCTTAGTATGGACTATATATTATGTTTTTTATGGAATGTATCATCATTATTTCATTTATTTTCTTTGTTAATGAAATCATGAGAAATAATCATTGTTATTATATCTTTTAGACTAGACCGTTGTTAAATTATTTACATAGGGTTTGTGACAATTACTGTATTGAGAAGAAAATAATGTAAGTTTTAGTTTGATAGTTTCATTTGAGACACATATCGTGGAATACACAAGTAAAGCAAATATCGAAAGTTAGGATTTGGGTAGGCATGCCTATTGAAAGTGGAAAAGATAAAACGATATTAAAAAAAAGCATCATCATAGTTTTAATTGCCTTAATTTTTAGTTTCTGAAGATTAAGATGGAAGAATATAACACTATGGTTGAACTCGAGACCTCTCGCACCCTATGCGAGAATCATACCACTAGACCAAATGCCCTTTCTAAAAAATTGCAACATTTTTAACTCCTTCTCAGTATATTTTTTTCTCTCAAGTTTGAAATCTAT
>NW_019275443.1:0-1719 GCF_002738345.1 Cucurbita maxima | reverse complement strand
GTCCCGATTTCATTAAAAAAAAAAAAAAAAAAACAAGAAAGAGAAGGCTAGCGGAAGGCCAAAGGTTTTCTGGCCCAACGACCCACCCTCTTATAAGTAGGTGCATGTCACAATCTCATTGACAAAAAGTAGGTTGTGACCTCCAGACAGGCAAGTGACATCTGCATGTCACAACCTTATTGACAAAAAGTAGGTTGTGACCTCCACACAAGAGTAACAAGTGACATCTACCTTATTGACAAAAAGTCGGTTGAGAATGTAGGTTGTGACTTCCACACAAGACATACAACCTCCACACAAGACAAACAAGTGACATCTGCATGTCACAACCTCATTGACAAAAGACAAGTGACATCTACATGTCACAATCTCATTGACAAAAAGTAGGTTGTGAAAGTGACATCTAATATCTGCATGTCACAACCTCATTGACAAAAAGTAGGTTGTGACCTCCACACAAGACACATAACCATGTTAGATGAATACGACTCTCCACAATGGTAATGATATTGTCCACTTTGGGCATAAGCTCTCATGCTCCACAATGGTAATGATATTGTCCACTTTGGGCATAAGCTCTCATGCTCCACAATGGTATGATATTGTCCATAAGCTCTCATGCTCCACAATGGTATGATATTGTCTACTTTGGGCATAAACTCTCATGCTTTGCTTTGGGTTTTTCCAAAAGGCCTCACACCAATGGAGTTAGTATTCGTCACTTATAAACCCATGATCATTCCCTAAATTAGCCGATGTGGGACTTTCATCATCCAACACCTTCTCTTGAACAAAGTGCGCCTCCCCTTAATCGAGGCTCAACTCCTTTGGAGTCTTAGTCATTTTTAGACTGCCTTCGAGGAGGCTTGACTTCTTTTCTTGTGAGTTCTTTATTCTATATTTTAGGATTTACCAATCTATTGGCACGACTAAGTTTAGGGCATACACACAAGTGACATCTGTAGGTTGTGACCTCCACACAAGACAAACAAGTGACATCTACTCATTGACAAAAAGTAGGTTAAGACAGACAAGTGACATCTACCTCATTGACAAAAAGTAGGTTGTGACCTCCACACAAGACAAACAAGTGACATCTACCTCATTGACAAAAAGTAGGTTGTAACCTCCACACAAGACAGACAAGTGACATCTATCGACCACATGAGGCCCACCTCATTGACAAAAAGTAGGTTGTGACCTCCACACAAGATAGATAAGTGACATCTATTCGCCTCATGTAGGTTGTGACCTCCACACAAGACAGACAAGTGACATCTATCCGACCACATGAGGCTCTCCTCATTGACAAAAAGTAGGTGGTGACCTCCACAAGACAGGAAAGTGACATCTATCCGACCACATGAGGCCCACCTCATTGACAAAAAGTAGGTTGTGACCTCCACACAAGACATACAAGTGACATCTATCCGACCACATGAGGCCCAACAAGACAGACAAGTGACATCTATCCGACCACATGAGGCCCACCTCATTGACAAAAAGTAGGTTGTGACCTCCACACAAAGTAACATTTATCCAATCATGTGTCATGATGTGACTGAGGAGGACGGTGCATCATCCAATACACTAAGAATGTGCATTGAAGCTAAGTTGAGGCATACGCTAAGTTCGATAGAACGAGGTGACACAAGTATCAAAGACAAGCTCGAAGAGGTTCGAGTACGACTCCAGACAATAACCTCAAAAGTCGAGTTT
>NW_019275442.1:1534-1728 GCF_002738345.1 Cucurbita maxima | reverse complement strand
TTTGTGAGGAATGTTTACGGTTGATGATTTAGAACAGAATTTCCAACAAACGGAGTGCATCAAAACAGTAAAAGAGTCCTTCAAATCGAACCCTACTTCGGAAACCCAAATCTGGGACGTTTAAAGTACGTGCTCAAAAAACCGAGTCACGATCGACATTTTTAAAAAGTTTTGTGGGGAATGATTAGGCTTGA
>NW_019275442.1:0-1162 GCF_002738345.1 Cucurbita maxima | reverse complement strand
ACGGTCGACGTTTTTCTAAAGTTTTGTGAGGAATGTTTACGGTTGATGATTTAGAACAGAATTTCGAACAAACGGAATGCATCAAAACAGTAAAAGAGTCCTTGAAATCGAACCCTACTTCGGAAACCCAAATCTCTGACGTTTGAAGTACGTGCTAAAAAAACCGAGTCACGATCGACATTTTTAAAAAGTTTTGTGGGGATCGATAAGGATTGATGATTTAGAATATAGTTTCGAAGAAACGGAGTACGTGCTAAAAAAACCGAGTCACGGTCGACGTTTTTCAAAACTTTTGTGGGGAATGATTAGGCTTGATGATTTAGAATATAGTTTCGAAGAAACGGAGTACGTGCTAAAAAAACCGAGTCACGGTCGACGTTTTTCAAAACTTTTGTGGGGAATGATTAGGCTTGATGATTTAGAATATAGTTTCGAAGAAACGGAGTACGTGCTAAAAAAACCGAGTCACGGTCGACGTTTTTCAAAACTTTTGTGGGGAATGATTAGGCTTGATGATTTAGAATATAGTTTCGAAGAAACGGAGTACGTGCTAAAAAAACCGAGTCACGGTCGACGTTTTTCTAAAGTTTTGTGAGGAATGTTTACGGTTGATGATTTAGAACAGAATTTCGAACAAACGGAATGCATCAAAACAGTAAAAGAGTCCTTGAAATCGAACCCTACTTCGGAAACCCAAATCTGGGACGTTTGAAGTACGTGCTCAAAAAACCGAGTCACGATCGACATTTTTAAAAAGTTTTGTGGGGAATGATTAGGCTTGATGATTTAGAATAGATTTTCGAAGAAACGGAGTGCATCAAAACAATAAAGGAGTTCTTCAAATCGAACCCTACTTCGAAAACCCAAATCTGGGACGTTTGAAGTACGTTTTAAAAAAACTGAGTCACGGTCGACGTTTTTCAAAACTTTTGTGGGGAATGATTAGGCTTGGTGATGTAGAATACAATTTCGAACAAACGGAGTGCATCAAAACAGTAAAAGAGTGCTTCAAATCGAACCGTACTTCGGAATCCAAAATCTGGGACGTTTGAAGTACGTGCTAAAAAAACCGAGTCACGGTCGACGTTTTTCTAAAGTTTTGTGAGGAATGTTTACGGTTGATGATTTAGAACAGAATTTCCAACAAACGGAATGCATCAAA
>NW_019275441.1:0-1729 GCF_002738345.1 Cucurbita maxima | reverse complement strand
CCGAGTCACGGTCGAGTTTTTTCGAAAGATTTTTGAGGAATGATTAGGCTTGATGATTTAGAATAGGATTTCGAAGAAACGGTGTGCATAAAATAGTAAAAGAGTTCTTCAAATCGAACCCTACTTCAAAACCCAAGTCTGGGACGTTTGAAGTACGTGTTAAAAAAACCGAGTCACGGTCTATGTTTTTCGAAAGATTTGTGAGGAATGATTAGGCTTGATGATTTAGAATAGGATTTCGAAGAAACGGTGTGCATAAAACAGTAAAAGAGTTCTTCAAATCGAACCCTACTTCGGAAACCCAAGTCTGGGACGTTTGAAGTACGTGTTAAAAAAACCGAGTCACGGTCTATGTTTTTCGAAAGATTTGTGTGGAATTTTTAGGCTTGATGATTTAGAATAGGATTTGGAAGAAACGGTGTGCATAAAATAGTAAAATAGTTCTTCAAATCGAACCCTACTTCGGAAACCCAAATCTGGGACGTTTGAAGTACGTGCTAAAAAAACCGAGTCACTGTCGACGTTTTTCGAAAGATTTGTGAGGAATAATTAGGCTTCATGATTTCGAATAGGATTTCGAAGAAACGGTGTGCATAAAACAGTAAAAGAGTTCTTTAAATCGAACCCTACTTCGGAAACCCAAGTTTGGAACGTTTGAAGTACGTTCTAAAAAAACCGAGTCACGGTCTTCGTTTTTCGAAAGAATTGTGAGGAATGATTAGGCTTGATGATTTAGAATAGGATTTCTAAGAAACGGTGTGCATAAAATAGTAAAAGAGTTCTTCAAATCGAACCCTACTTCGGAAACCCAAGTCTGGGACGTTTGAAGTACGTGTTAAAAAAACCGAGTCACGGTCTATGTTTTTCGAAAGATTTGTGTGGAATTTTTAGGCTTGATGATTTAGAATATGATTTGGAAGAAACGGTGTGCATAAAATAGTAAAATAGTTCTTCAAATCGAACCCTACTTCGGAAACCCAAATCTGGGACGTTTAAAGTACGTGCTAAAAAAACCGAGTCACGGTCGACTTTTTTCGAAAGATTTGTGAGGAATGATTAGGCTTGATGATTTAGAATAGGATTTGGAAGAAACGGTGTGCATAAAATAGTAAAATAGTTCTTCAAATCGAACCCTACTTCGGAAACCCAAATCTGGGACGTTTGAAGTACGTGCTAAAAAAACCGAGTCACTGTCGACGTTTTTCGAAAGATTCGTGAGGAATGATTAGGCTTGATGATTTAGAATAGGATTTGGAGGAAACGGTGAACATAAAACAGTAAGTGAGGAATGATTAGGCTTGATGATTTAGAATAGGATTTGGAGGAAACGGTGAACATAAAACAGTAAAAGAGTTCTACAAATCGAACCCTACTTCGGATACACAAGTCTGGAACGTTTGAAGTACGTGATAAAAAAACCGAGTTACGGTCGACGTTTTTCGAAAGATTTTTGAGGAATGATTAGGCTTGATGATTTAGAATAGGATTTCGAAGAAACGGTGTGCATAAAAAAGTAAAAGAGTTCTTCAAATCGAACCCTACTTCGGAAACCCAAATCTGAGACGTTTGAAGTACGTGCTAAAAAAACCGAGTCACGGTCGACTTTTTTCGAAATATTTGTGAGGAATGATTAGGCCTGATGATTTAGAATAAGATTTCGAAGAAACGGTGTGCATAAAACAGTAAAATAGTTCTTCAAATCGAACCCTACTTCGGAAACCCAAATCTG
>NW_019275440.1:1284-1730 GCF_002738345.1 Cucurbita maxima | reverse complement strand
GTTCGATTTGAAGAACTCTGTTGACGGTTTTATGCACTCCGTTTCTTAGAAATAATATTCTAAATCATCAAGCCTTATCATTCCTCACAAAACTCTCGAAAAACGAGGATCGTGACTCGGTTTTTTTGGCACGTACTTCAAACATCCCAGATTTGGGTTTCCGAAGTAAGGTTCGATTTGAAGAACTCTGTTGACGGTTTTATGCACTCCGTTTCTTAGAAATAATATTCTAAATCATCAAGTCTTATCATTCCTCACAAAACTTTCGAAAAACCACGATCGTGACTCGGTTTTTTTAGCACGTACTTCAAACATCCCAGATTTGGGTTTCCGAAGTAGGGTTAGATTTGAAGAACTCTGTTGACGGTTTTATGCATTCCGTTTCTTAGAAATAATATTCTAAATCATCAAGCCTTATCATTCCTCACAAAACTCTCGAAAAACGA
>NW_019275440.1:0-1028 GCF_002738345.1 Cucurbita maxima | reverse complement strand
AAAACCACGATCGTGACTCGGTTTTTTTAGCACGTACTTCAAACATCCCAGATTTGGGTTTCCGAAGTAGGGTTTGATTTGAAGAACTCTGTTGACGGTTTTATGCACTCCGTTTCTTAGAAATAATATTCCAAATCATCAAGCCTTATCATTCCTCACAAAACTCTCGAAAAACGAGGATCGGGACTCGGTTTTTTTAGCACGTACTTCAAACATCCCAGATTTGGGTTTCCGAAGTAGGGTTCGATTTGAAGAACTCTGTTGACGGTTTTATGCACTCCGTTTCTTAGAAATAATATTCTAAATCATCAAGCCTTATCATTCCTCACAAAACTCTCGAAAAACGAGGATCGTGACTCGGTTTTTTTAGCACGTACTTCAAACATCCCAGATTTGGGTTTTCGAAGTAGGGTTCGATTTGAAGAACTCTGTTGACGGTTTTATGCACTCCGTTTCTTAGAAATAATATTCTAAATCATCAAGTCTTATCATTCCTCACAAAACTATCGAAAAACCACGATCGTGACTCGGTTTTTTTAGCACGTACTTCAAACATCCCAGATTTGGGTTTCCGAAATAGGGTTCGATTTGAAGAACTCTGTTGACGGTTTTATGCACTCCGTTTCTTAGAAATAATATTCTAAATCTTCAAGCCTTATCATTCCTCACAAAACTCTCGAAAAACGACGATCGTGACTCGGTTTTTTTAGCACGTACTTCAAACATCCCAGATTTGGGTTTCCGAAGTAGGGTTCGATTTGAAGAACTCTGTTGACGGTTTTATGCACTCCGTTTCTTAGAAATAATATTCTAAATCATCAAGCCTTATCATTCCTCACAAAACTCTCGAAAAACCACGATCGTGACTCGGTTTTTTTAGCACGTACTTCAAACATCCCATATTTGGGTTTCCGAAGTAGGGTTCGATTTGAAGAACTCTGTTGACGGTTTTAAGCACTCCGTTTCTTAGAAATAATATTATAAATCATCAAGCCTTATCATTCCTCACAAAACTTTCGAAAAACGAC
>NW_019275439.1:0-1730 GCF_002738345.1 Cucurbita maxima | reverse complement strand
CTTCAAATCGAACCCTACTTCGGAAACCCAAATCTGGGACGTTTGAAGTATATGCTAAAAAAATCGAGTCACGCTCGACGTTTTTTGGAAGTTTTGTGGGGAATGATTAGGCTTGATGATTTAGAATAGAATTTCGAGGAAACGGAATGCATAAAACAGTAAAAGTGTGCTTCAAATCGAACCCTACTTCAGAAACCCAAATCTAGGACGTTTGAAGTACGTGCTAAAAAAACCGAGTCACGCTCGACGTTTTTTGGAAGTTTTGTGGGGAATGATTAGGCTTGATGATTTAGAATAGAATTTCGAAGAAACGGAGTGCATAAAACAGTAAAAGTGTGCTTCAAATCGAACCCTACTTCGGAAACCCAAATCTGGGACGTTTGAAGTACGTGCTAAAAAAACCGAGTCACGCTCGACGTTTTTTGGAAGTTTTGTGGGGAATGATTAGGCTTGATTATTTAGAATAGAATTTCGAAGAAACGGAGTGCATAAAACAGTAAAAGTGTGCTTCAAATCGAACCCTACTTCGGAAACACAAAACTAGGACTTGTGAAGTACGTGCTAAAAAAACCGAGTCACGCTCGACGTTTTTTGGAAGTTTTGTGGGGAATGATTAGGCTTGATGATTTAGAATAGAATTTCGAAGAAACGGAGTGCATAAAACAGTAAAAGTGTGCTTCAAATCGAACCCTACTTCGGGAACCCAAATCTGGGACGTTTGAAGTACGTGCTAAAAAAACCAAGTCACGCTCGACGTTTTTTGGAAGTTTTGTGGGGAATGATTAGGCTTGATGATTTAGAATAGAATTTCGAAAAAACGGAGTGCATAAAACAGTAAAAGTGTGCTTCACATCGAACCCTACTTCGGAAACCCAAATCTGGGACGTTTGAAGTACGTGCTAAAAAAACCGAGTCACGCTCGACGTTTTTTGGATGTTTTGTGAGGAATGATTAGGCTTGATGATTTAGAATAGAATTTCGAAGAAACGGAGTGCATAAAACAGTAAAAGTGTACTTCAAATCGAACCCTACTTCGGAAACCCAAATCTGGGACGTTTGAAGTATATGCTAAAAAAATCGAGTCACGCTCGACGTTTTTTGGAAGTTTTGTGGGGAATGATTAGGCTTGATGATTTAGAATAGAATTTCGAAGAAACGGAGTGCATAAAACAGTAAAAGTGTGCTTCAAATCGAACCCTACTTCGGAAAACCAAATCTAGGACGTTTGAAGTACGTGCTAAAAAAACCGAGTCACGCTCGACGTTTTTTGGAAGTTTTGTGGGGAAGGACGTTTGAAGTACGTGCTAAAAAAACCGAGTCACGCTCGACGTTTTTTGGAAGTTTTGTGGGGAATGAATAGGCTTGATGATTTAGAATAGAATTACGAAGAAACGGAGTGCATAAAACAGTAAAAGTGTGCTTCAAATCGAACCCTACTTCGGAAACCCAAATCTGGGACGTTTGAAGTACGTGCTAAAAAAACCGAGTCACGGTCGACATTTTTTGGAAGTTTTCGGGGGAATGATTAGGCTCGATGATTTAGAATAGAATTTCGAAGAAACGGAGTGCATGAAACAGTAAAAGTGTGCTTCAAATCGAACTCTACTTCGGAAACCCAAATCTAGGACGTTTGAAGTACGTGCTAAAAAAACCGAGTCACGCTCGACGTTTTTTGGATGTTTTGTGGGGAATGATTAGGCTTGATGATTTAGAATAGAATTTCGAAGAAA
>NW_019275438.1:0-1730 GCF_002738345.1 Cucurbita maxima | reverse complement strand
ATTTCTAAGAAACGGAGTGCATAAAACAGTAAAAGAGTTCTTCAAATCGTTCCCTTCTTCGGAAACCCAAACAGGGAAGGTTTTAGTGCGTGCTAAAAAGACCGAGTCACGGTCGACGTTTTGAGAATGTTTTGTGAGGAATGATAAGGCTTGATGATTTAGAATATTATTTCTCAGAAACGGAGTGCATAAAACAGTAAAAGAGTTCTTCAAATCGAACCCTTCTTCGGAAACCCAAACGGGGAAGTTTTTTGTACGTGCTAAAAAAACCGAGTCACGGTCGACGTTTTAGGAAAGCTTTGTGAGGAATGATAAGGCTTGATGATTTAGAATATTATTTCTAAGAAACGGAGTGTATAAAATAGTAAAAGAGTTCTTCAAATCGAACCCTTCTTCGGAATCCCAAATATGGAAGTTTTCAGTCCGTGCTAAAAAAACCGAGTCACGGTCATCGTTTTTTGAAAGTTTTGTGTGGAATGATAAGGATTGATGATTTAGAATATTATTTCTGAGAAACGGATGGCATAAAACAGTAAAAGAGTTCTTCAAATCGAACCCTTCTTCGGAATCCCAAATAGGGAAGTTTTAAGTCCGTGCGAAAAAAACCGAGTCACAGTCATCGTTTTTCGAAAGTTTTGTGTGGAATGATAAGGCTTGATGATTTAGAATATTATTTCTAAGAAACTGAGTGCATAAGACCGTAAAAGAGTTCTTCAAATCGAACCCTTCTTCGGAATCCCAAATATGGAAGTTTTCAGTCCGTGCTAAAAAAACCGAGTCACGGTCATCGTTTTTCGAAAGTTTTGTGAGGAATGATAAGGCTTGATGATTTAGAATATTATTTCTAAGAAACGGAGTGCATAAAACAGTAAAAGAGTTCTTCAAATCGAACCCTTCTTCGGAATCCCAAATAGGGAAGTTTTAAGTCCGTGCTAAAAAAACCGAGTCACAGTCATCGTTTTTCGAAAGTTTTGTGTGGAATGATAAGGCTTGATGATTTAGAATATTATTTCTAAGAAACTGAGTGCATAAGACCGTAAAAGAGTTCTTCAAATCGAACCCTTCTTCGGAAACCCAAACAGGGAAGGTTTTAGTTTGTGCTAAAAAAACCGAGTCACGGTCATCGTTTTGCGAAAGTTTTGTGAGGAATGATAAGGCTTGATGATTTAGAATATTATTTCTAAGAAACGGAGTGCATAAAACAGTAAAAGAGTTCTTCAAATCGAACCCTTCTTCGGAATCCCAAATATGGAAGTTTTCAGTCCGTGCTAAAAAAACCGAGTCACGGTCGACGTTTTAGGAAAGCTTTGTGAGGAATGATAAGGCTTGATGATTTAGAATATTATTTCTAAGAAACTGAGTGCATAAGACCGTAAAAGAGTTCTTCAAATCGAACCCTTCTTCGGAATCCCAAATATGGAAGTTTTCAGTCCGTGCTAAAAAAACCGAGTCACGGTCGACGTTTTAGGAAAGCTTTGTGAGGAATGATAAGGCTTGATGATTTAGAATATTATTTCTAAGAAACGGAGTGCATAAAATAGTAAAAGAGTTCTTCAAATCGAACCCTTCTTCGGAATCCCAAATATGGAAGTTTTCAGTCCGTGCTAAAAAAACCGAGTCACGGTCATCGTTTTTCGAAAGTTTTATGTGGAATGATAAGGATTGATGATTTATAATATTATTTCTGAGAAACGGAGTGCATAAAACAGTAAAAGAGTTCTTCAAATCGA
>NW_019275437.1:0-1731 GCF_002738345.1 Cucurbita maxima | reverse complement strand
CCGTTTCTGATAAATAATATTCTAAATCATCAAGCATTATCATTCCTCATAAAACTTTCGACAAACGTCGACCGTGACACGGTTTTTTTAGCACATTCTACAAACTTCCCATTTTGGGTTTTCGAAGTGGGTTCGATTTGAAGAACTCTTTTACTGTTTTATGCACTCCGTTTCTTAGAAATAATATTCTAAATCATCAAGCCTTATCATTCCTCACAAAACTTTCGACAAACGTCGACCGTGACTCGGTTTTTTAACACGTACTACAAACTTCCCTGTTTGGGTTTCCGAAGAAGGGTTCGATTTGAAGAACTCTTTTACTGTTTTATGCACTCCGTTTCTTAGAAATAATATTCTAAATCATCAAGCCTTATCATTCCTCACAAAACTTTCGACAAACGTCGACCGTGACTTTGTTTTTTAGCATGTACTTCAAACTTCCCTGTTTGGGTTTCCGAAGAAGCGTTAGATTTGAAGAACTCTTTTACTGTTTTCTGCACTCCGTTTCTTAGGAATAATATTCTAAATCATCAAGCCTTATCATTCCTCAAAAAAATTTCGACAAACGTCGACCGTGACTCGGTTTTTTTAGCACGTACTACAAACTTCCCATTTTACGTTTCCGAAGAGGGTTCGATTTGAAGAACTCTTTTACTATTTTCTGCACTCCGTTTCTCATAAATAATATTCTAAATCATCAAGCCTTATCATTCCTCATAAATCTTTCGACAAACGTCGACCGTGACTCGTTTTTTTAGCACGTTCTACAAACTTCCCATTTTTGGTTTCCGAAGATGGTTCGATTTGAAGAACTCTTTTACTGTTTTATGCACTCCGTTTCTTAGAAATAATATTCTAAATCATCAAGCCTTATCATTCCTCACAAAACTTTCGACAAACGTCGACTGTGACTCGGTTTTTTTAGCGCGTACTACAAACATCCCTGTGTGGGTTTTCGAAGAAGGGTTAGATTTAAAGACCTCCTTTACTGTTTTCTGCACTCCGTTTCTTAGAAATAATATTCTAAATCATCAAGCCTTATCATTCCTCACAAAACTTTCGACAGACGTCGACCGTGACTCGGTTTTTTTAGCACGTTCTACAAACTTCCCTGTTTGGGTTTCCGAAGAAGGGTTCCAGTTGAAGAACTCATTTACTGTTTTCTGCACTCCGTTTCATAGAAATAATATTCTAAATCATCAAGCCTTATCATTCCTCACAAAACTTTCGACAGACGTTGACCGTGACTCGGTTTTTTTAGCACGTACTACAAACTTCCCTGTTTGGGTTTCCGATGGAGGGTTCCATTAGAAGAACTCTTTTACTTTTTTACGCACTCCGTTTCTTAGAAATAATATTCTAAATCGTCAAGCCTTATAATTCCTCACAAGAGTTTCGAAAAACGAAGATCGTGCCTCGATTTTTTTAGCACGTACTACAAACTTTCCTGTTTGGGTTTCCGAAGAAGGGTTAGATTTGAAGAACTCTTTTACTTTTTTCTGCACTCCGTTTCTTAGAAATAATATTCTAAATCGTCAAGCCATATCATTCCTCACAAGAGTTTCGAAAAACGAAGATCGTGACTCGGTTTTTTTAGCACGTAATACAAACTTCCGTGTTTGGGTTTTCGAAGAAGGGTTCGATTTAAAGAACTCTTTTACTCTTTTCTGCACTCTGTTTCTTAGAAATAATATTCTAAATCATCAAGCCTTATCATTCCTCACAAAACTT
>NW_019275436.1:0-1731 GCF_002738345.1 Cucurbita maxima | reverse complement strand
ATTATCTATCACTATTCATAATTAAAATATTTAAATCTTATTTAAATATCTCAAATTCTCTCTTTTTGTTCAATTCATAACTAAAAAAATGAGGTTAAATATATCGTATATATTTAGCGTGTATTCCGTAATTCTAATTCGAAACCTTCGAACTCACTCGTCACACTATTCTAAGGTTTAGTTCGATATGAGCTAGTAGAGGGACCTAATGAACCTACATCTCATAGGCTCCAACGATCCGAGATTAACCGGCTAAACTTATTAACCTTGTTAACGAACATTCGTTCACAATTGGGACACTTCATTGTAGCCTAGTTGTTGCACTCCCCTCACTATAGATATATTTCTGTCCATTTGATATAACCATAATTAGTAAGTCGATCCTTCACAGGTTGATCGTAACTAAAGCTGAGTCAATTTACAGTTTTACCCCTAAAGTTACTTTTTGTTCCTTAAGTCCCACGGATCCTCTAATGAACAATTGGTTTGTGGTTCAACCACCAAACCGAATCCCTCTCGGGCCAATGAGAGGGTGCGGCTCCTTGTTCAAGACTTGGAGTCAGTACTTAAGGGAACAACCTCTCTACTATACCTAAAAGTGGGTAGGAGTGAATTCCATCATACACCCTATGTTCTCAACTATTCACCCAAACTTACCCTTAAAATGGGAGGCTTATTGAGTCGACGAACTCGGGCCACTCTCACCCATGCAAATCTAAGGATAATTTCGAATAAATAGGAGTTCATAGTTAGCTCAGGATTAAGATCGAGTTACCTAGGTCATAAATGAAAAAATCAGTCTCAATAGTAAACGACATTAGAAAGTGAGAAAGGTTTTCTTCATGGTCCGATCTTATGCAATACTCATTGCATAGGACGCTCCCACTCACATGTCTCCAGATGTACAATTTAGTGATCACATTGTTTATATCATATACAAAAGTGGGTCGCATCCATAGTGTCCCCAAAATAAGGTACTCAGCCTTATCCCGGTACTATAAACCATTTTGACTATATACTTGAACTTGATTCACTCTTGTGTCTCTACGTATAGTTCAAGTAATCATACTATAGCCAGAGTTTTCTTAGTTTATTGGATTTAGATTAATGATCGTAACATTCACTTTATTCAATAGCAATCTTTACTAAATAAACATCAATAATAACTTTATTGAAAACATAATATGTTTTTGTTTACAAACTATGAGTTTTAGGACATAAAACAACACATTTGGGGTATGCCCAAATAAAAAATAAGCTTCAATTTAGGTTTAACACTCAGAGAGCAATATAGGTACTGTCAATATACTTCAAACACCTTAAAAGGGAAACCTAAAATCAATTCGGCTCAAAGTTGCATTTACATTTTATTTCAACGACCCGAAGCTACCCCTAAAAATTACTAAAACATTATAACTCAATTCAAGGGTTTTGATTCAATAGAAAATGATGGATAATCTTACCCATGAAATCTCATCAAGAATGCTTGATGATTAGAAATCACGAACCTCCATAATAGTATAATATTGTCCATGTTCAAAAATAAGTTCTAATTGTTTTACTTTTGGTTCTGTAAAAGGCAACACACCCTAGACATCACACCCATGAAAATAGTAATTCTTACGTATAACAATAAGCAGTTAGGATGGCCTATTGGCTTGTTGGATTCATTCCCCTTTCCACACCCTATTGGCTTGTTGAGTGGGCATCATTGTATTGTCTGAAATGATT
>NW_019275435.1:793-1732 GCF_002738345.1 Cucurbita maxima | reverse complement strand
AGAATATTATTTCTAAGAAACGGAGTGCATAAAACAGTAAAAGAGTTCTTCAAATCGAACCCTTCTTCGGCAACCCAAATCTGGATAGTTTAAAGTACGTGTTAAAAAAATCGAGTCACGATTGACGTTTTTCGAAAGTTTTGTGAGGAATGATAAGGCTTGATGATTTAGAATATTATTTCTAAGAAACGGAGAGCATAAAACAGTAAAAGAGTTCTTCAAATCGAACCCTACTTCGGAAACCCAAATCTGGAAGTTTAAAGTACGTGTTAAAAATCCGAGTCACGATCGACGTTTTTCGAAAGTTTTGTGAGGAATGATAAGGCTTGATGATTTAGAATATTATTTCTAAGAAACGGAGTGCATAAAATAGTAAAAGTGTTCTTCAAATCGAACCCTACTACAGAAACCCAAATCTGGATAGTTTGAAGTTCGTGCTAATAAAACCGAGTCACGATCGACGTTTTTCGAAATTTTTGTGAGGAATGATAAGACTTGATGATTTAGAATATTATTTCTAAGAAACGGAGAGCATAAAATAGTAAAAGAGTTCTTCAAATCGAACCCTACTTCGAAAACCCAAATCTGGGAAGTTTGAAGTTCGTGGTAAAAAAACCGAGTCACGATCGACGTTTTTCGAAAGTTTTGTGAGGAATGATAAGGCTTGATGATTTAGAATATTATTTCTAAGAAACGGAGAGCATAAAATAGTAAAAGAGTTCTTCAAATCGAACCCTACTTCGAAAACCCAAATCTGGGAAGTTTGAAGTTCGTGGTAAAAAAACCGAGTCACGATCGACGTTTTTCGAAAGTTTTGTGAGGAATGATAAGGCTTGATGATTTAGAATATTATTTCTATGAAACGGAGTGCATAAAACAGTAAAAGAGTTCTTCAAATCGAACCCTACTTCGAAAACCCAAATCTGGGAAGTTTGAAGT
>NW_019275435.1:0-326 GCF_002738345.1 Cucurbita maxima | reverse complement strand
TTTTTCGAAAGTTTTGTGAGGAATGATAAGGCTTGATGATTTAGAATATTATTTCTAAGAAACGGAGAGCATAAAACAGTAAAAGAGTTCTTCAAATCGAACCCTACTTCGGAAACCCAAATCTGGGAAGTTTGAAGTATGTGCTAAAAAAATGGAGACACGATCGACGTTTTTCGAAACTTTTGTGAGGAATGATTATGCTTGATGATTTAGAATATTATTTCTAAGAAACGGAGTGCATAAAATAGTAAAAGTGTTCTTCAAATCGAACCCTACTACAGAAACCCAAATCTGGATAGTTTGAAGTTCGTGCTAATAAAACCGAG
>NW_019275434.1:617-1732 GCF_002738345.1 Cucurbita maxima | reverse complement strand
TCCACCCCACCTTGCACGCTTTGTCGTCGTTCCGACCATCCACCATCCCGAAGGCAGCACAAGTTAGAAGGCGACATTCCATGCCAAACTAGTCTCATGTCGCACGCCCAAAGGCACCCGATTCCAACCAGCCGAACATGTCCTGGCACCACACGCGACCTTCAAAACATAGGGCTGCCCCAAGGATGGCCCGACGGCGTCACCACAACGCCGCACGCTCGACGAGGCTCATGTTGGACGCCCGAAGGCACCCAACTCCACCCCACCTTGCACGCTTTGTCGTCGTTCCGACCATCCACCATCCCGAAGGCAGCACAAGTTAGAAGGCCACATTCCATGCTCAACTAGTCTCATGTCGCACGCCCAAAGGCACCCGATTCCAACCAGCCGAACATGTTCTGGCACCACACGCCTTCAAAACATAGGGCTGCCCCAAGGATGGCCCGACTGCGTCACCACAACGCTGCACGCTCGACGAGGCTCATGTTGGACGCCCGAAGGCACCCAACTCCACCCCACCTTGCACGCTTTGTCGTCGTTCCGACCATCCACCATCCCGAAGGCAGCACAAGTTAGAAGGCCACATTCCATGCTCAACTAGTCTCATGTCGCACGCCCACGGTCGTTTGACTCCGCCCCACCAAGCATGTTCTGCCACCACGCAGCCTTCCGAACACAGGGCTGGCCCGAGGAAGGGAGGCATGCCACAACGACGTCCCACACTCAACGAGGTTCATGCCGCACGCCCGAAGGCACCCGGCTCCACCCCACCTTGCATGTTTCATCATCGTACCAGCAGACATCCACGGTCCTCACACCAGAGAATCCCAGTTTAGAAGGCAACATTGCAACGTCCCGCGCTCGACGAGGCTCATGTCGCACGCCCAAAGGCACCCGATTCCAACCAGCCGAACATGTCCCTGGCACCACAGGCCTTCAAAACATAGGGCTGCCCCAAGGATGGCCCGACGGCGTCACCACAACGCTGCACGCTCGACGAGGCTCATGTTGGACGCCCGAAGGCACCCAACTCCACCCCACCTTGCACGCTTTGTCGTCGTTCCTACCATCCACCATCCCAAAGGCAGCCCAAGTTAGAAGGCAACATCGCAACA
>NW_019275434.1:0-240 GCF_002738345.1 Cucurbita maxima | reverse complement strand
TTCAAAACATAGGGCTGCCCCAAGGATGGCCCGACGGCGTCACCACAACGCCGCACGCTCGACGAGGCTCATGTTGGACGCCCGAAGGCACCCAACTCCACCCCACCTTGCATGCTTTGTCGTCGTTCCTACCATCCACCATCCCAAAGGCAGCCCAAGTTAGAAGGCAACATCGCAACAGTCCCATCTCAACAAGGATCACGTTGCACGCCCGAAGGCGCGACCGACAAATACCTCGAA
>NW_019275433.1:957-1732 GCF_002738345.1 Cucurbita maxima | reverse complement strand
CGGTTTTTTAGCACGTGCTTCAAACGTCCCGGTTTTGGTGTTTCCGAATTAGGGTTCGACTTTAAGCACTTTTTTACTGTATTATACACTCCGTTTCTTCGAAATAATATTCTAAATCATCATGCCATAGCATTCCCCCAAAAAGTTTCATAAAAAATGGACAGTTACTCGGTTTTTTGGCACGTGCTTCAAACGTCCCGGTTTTGGTGTTTCCGAATTAGGGTTCGACTTTAAGCACTTTTTTACTGTATTATACCCTCCGTTTCTTCGAAATAATATTCTAAATCATCATGCCAAATCATTCCCCCAAAAAGTTTCTTAAAAAATGGACAGTTACTCGGTTTTTTAGCACGTGCTTCAAACGTCCCGGTTTTGGTGTTTCCGAATTAGTGTTCGACTTTAAGCACTTTTTTACTGTATTATACACTCCGTTTCTTCGAAATAATATTCTAAATCATCATGCCAAATCATTCCCCCAAAAAGTTTCTTAAAAAATGGACAGTTACTCGGTTTTTTAGCACGTGCTTCAAACGTCCCGGTTTTGGTGTTTCCGAATTAGGGTTCGACTTTAAGCACTTTTTTACTGTATTATACACTCCATTTCTTCGAAATAATATTCTAAATCATCATGCCAAATCATTCCCCCAAAAAGTTTCATAAAAAATGGACAGTAACTCGGTTTTTTGGCACGTGCTTCAAACGTCCCAGTTTTGGTGTTTCCGAATTAGGGTTCGACTTTAAGCACTTTTTTACTGTATTATACCCTCCGTTTCTT
>NW_019275433.1:0-872 GCF_002738345.1 Cucurbita maxima | reverse complement strand
CGTTTCTTTGAAATAATATTCTAAATCATCATGCCTAATCATTCCCCCAAAAAGTTTCTTAAAAAATGGACAGTTACTCGATTTTTTAGCACGTGCTTCAAACGTCCCGGTTTTGGTGTTTCCGAATTAGTGTTCGACTTTAAGCACTTTTTTACTATTTTATACACACCGTTTCTTCGACCTTTTATTCTAAATCCTCATGCCTAATCATTCCCCAAAAAAGTTTCTCAAAACATGGAAAGTTACTCGGTTTTTTTAGCACGTGCTTCAAACGTCCTGGTTTTGGTGTTTCCGAATTAGGGTTCGTCTTTAAGCACTTTTTTACTGTATTATACACTCCGTTTCTTCGAAATAATATTCTAAATCATCATGCCAAATCATTCCTCCAAAAAGTTTCATAAAAAATGGACAGTTACTCGGTTTTTTGGCACGTGCTTCAAACGTCCCAGTTTTGGTGTTTCCGAATTAGGGTTCGACTTTAAGCACTTTTTTACTGTATTATACCCTCCGTTTCTTTGAAATACTATTCTAAATCATCATGCCTAATCATTCCCCCAAAAAGTTTCTTAAAAAATGGACAGTTACTCGGTTTTTTAGCACGTGCTTCAACCGTCCCGGTTTTGGTGTTTCCGAATTAGGGTTCGACTCTAAGCACTTTTTTACTATTTTATACACACCGTTTCTTCGATCTTTTATTCTAAATCCTCATGCCTAATCATTCCCCAAAAAAGTTTCTCAAAACATCGAAAGTTACTCGGTTTTTTTAGCACGTGCTTCAAACGTCCTGGTTTTGGTGTTTCCGAATTAGGGTTCGACTTTAAGCACTTTTTTACTGTATTATACACTCCGTTTCTTCGAAATAATATTCTAAA
>NW_019275432.1:0-1733 GCF_002738345.1 Cucurbita maxima | reverse complement strand
GATGATTTAGAATAGAATTTCGAAGAAACGGAGTGCATGAAACAGTAAAAGTGTGCTTCAAATCGAACCCTACTTCGGAAACCCAAATCTGGGACGTTTGAAAGACGTGCTAAAAAAACCGAGTCACGGTCGACGTTTTTTGGAAGTTTTGGGAGGAATGATTAGGCTCGATGATTTAGAATAGAATTTCGAAGAAACGGAGTGCATGAAACAGTAAAAGTGTGATTCAAATCGAACCCTACTTCGGAAACCCAAATCTAGGACGTTTGAAGTACGTGCTAAAAAAACCGAGTCACGGTCGACGTTTTTTGGAAGTTTTGGGGGGAATGATTAGGCTCGATGATTTAGAATAGAATTTCGAAGAAACGGAGTGCATGAAACAGTAAAAGTGTGCTTCAAATCGAACCCTACTACGGAAACCCAAATCTAGGACGTTTGAAGTACGTGCTAAAAAAATTGAGTCACGGTCGACGTTTTTTGGAAGTTTTGGGAGGAATGATTAGGCTCGACTATTTAGAATAGAATTTCGAAGAAACGGAGTGCATGAAACAGTAAAAGTGTGCTTCAAATCAAACCCTACTTCGGAAACCCAAATCTGGGACGTTTGAAGTACGTGCTAAAAAAAACCGAGTCACGGTCGACGTTTTTTGGAAGTTTTGGGGGGAATGATTAGGCTTGATGATTTAGAATAGAGTTTCCAAGAAACGGAGTGCATAAAACAATAATAGTGTGCTTCAAATCGAACCCAACGTCGGAAACCCAAATCTGGGACGTTTGAAGTACGTGCTAAAAAAACTGAGTCACGGTCGACGTTTTTTGGAAGTTTTGGGGGGAATGATTAGGCTCGATGATTTAGAATAGAATTTCGAAGAAACGGAGTGCATAAAAGAGTAATAGTGTGCTTCAAATCGAACCCTACTTCGGAAACCCAAATCTGAGACGTTTGAAGTACGTGCTAAAAAAACCGAGTCACGATCGACGTTTTTTGGAAGTTTTCGGGGGAATGATTAGGCTCGATGATTTAGAATAAAATTTCGAAGAAACGGAGTGCATGAAACAGTAAAAGTGNTCGACGTTTTTTGGAAGTTTTGGGAGGAATGATTAGGCTCGATGATTTAGAATAGAATTTCGAAGAAACGGAGTGCATGAAACAGTAAAAGTGTGCTTAAAATCAAACCCTACTTCGGAAACCCAAATCTGGGACGTTTGAAGTACGTGCTAAAAAAACCGAGTCACAGTCGACGTTTTTTGGAAGTTTTCGGGGGAATGATTAGGCTCGATGATTTAGAATAGAATTTCGAAGAAACGGAGTGCATGAAAGAGTAAAAGTGTGCTTCAAATCGAACTCTACTTCGGAAACCCAAATCTGGGACGTTTGAAGTATGTGCTAAAAAAACCGAGTCACAGTCGACGTTTTTTGGAAGTTTTCGGGGGAATGATTAGGCTCGATGATTTAGAATAGAATTTCGAAGAAACGGAGTGCATGAAACAGTAAAAGTGTGCTTCAAATCGAACCCTACTTCGGAAACCCAAATCTGGGACGTTTGAAGTAGGTGCTAAAAAAACCGAGTCACGGTCGACGATTTTTGCAAGTTTTTGGGGGCATGATTAGGCTTGAAGATTTAAATAGAATTTCGAAGAAACCGAGTGCATAAAAGAGTAATAGTGTGCTTCAAATCAAACCCTACTTCGGAAACCCAAATCTGAGACGTTTGAAGTACGTGCTAAAAAAA
>NW_019275431.1:0-1733 GCF_002738345.1 Cucurbita maxima | reverse complement strand
ACGTTTGAAGTACGTGCTAAAAAAACCGAGTCACGGTCGACATTTTTCAAAACTTTTGTGGGGAATGATTAGGCTTGATGAAGAAGAATAGAATTTCCAACAAACGGAGTGCATCAAAATAGTAAAATAGTGCTTCAAATCGAACCCTACTTCGGAAACCCAAATCTGGGACGTTTGAAGTACGTGCTAAAAAACTGAGTCACGGTCGACGTGTTTCAAAACATTTGTGGGGAATGATTAGGCTTGATGATTTAGAATAGAATTTTGAAGAAACAGAGTGCATCAAAACAGTAAAAGAGTGCTTCAAATCGAACCCTACTTCGGAAACCCAAATCTGGGACGTTTGAAGTACGTGCTAAAAAACTGAGTCACGGTCGACGTGTTTCAAAACATTTGTGGGGAATGATTAGGATCGATGATGAAGAATACAATTTCGAACAAACGGAGTGCATCAAAACACTAAAAGAGTCCTTCAACTCGAACCCTAATTCGATAACCCTAATCAGGGACGTTTGAAGTACGTGTTAAACAAACCGAGTCACGGTCATCGTGTTTCAAAACTTTTGTGGGGAATGATTAGGCTTGATGAAGAAGAATAGAATTTTCAACAAACGGAGTGCATCAAAATAGTAAAAGAGTGCTTCAAATCGAACCCTACTTCGGAAACCCAAATCTGGGACGTTTGAAGTACGTGCTAAAAAACTGAGTCACGGTCGACGTGTTTCAAAACATTTGTGGGGAATGATTAGGATCGATGATGAAGAATACAATTTCGAACAAACGGAGTGCATCAAAACACTAAAAGAGTCCTTCAACTCGAACCCTAATTCGATAACCCTAATCAGGGACGTTTGAAGTACGTGTTAAAAAAACCGAGTCACGGTCATCGTGTTTCAAAACTTTTGTGGGGAATGATTAGGCTTGATGAAGAAGAATAGAATTTTCAACAAACGGAGTGCATCAAAATAGTAAAAGAGTGCTTCAAATCGAACCCTACTTCGGAAACCCAAATCTGGGACGTTTGAAGTACGTGCTAAAAAACTGAGTCACGGTCGACGTGTTTCAAAACATTTGTGGGGAATGATTAGGCTTGATGATTTAGAATACAATTTCGAACAAACGGAGTGCATCAAAACACTAAAAGAGTCCTTCAACTCGAACCCTAATTCGATAACCCTAATCAGGGACGTTTGAAGTACGTGTTAAAAAAACCGAGTCACGGTCATCGTGTTTCAAAACTTTTGTGGGGAATGATTAGGCTTGATGAAGAAGAATAGAATTTTCAACAAACGGAGTGCATCAAAATAGTAAAAGAGTGCTTCAAATCGAACCCTACTTCGGAAACCCAAATCTGGGACGTTTGAAGTACGTGCTAAAAAACTGAGTCACGGTCGACGTGTTTCAAAACATTTGTGGGGAATGATTAGGCTTGATGATGTGGAATAAAATTTTGAACAAACGGAGTGCATCAAAACACTAAAAGAGTCCTTCAACTCGAACCCTAATTCGATAACCCTAATCAGGGACGTTTGAAGTACGTGTTAAAAAAACCGAGTCACGGTCATCGTGTTTCAAAACTTTTGTAGGGAATGATTAGGCTTGATGATTTAGAATAGAATTTCAAAGAAACGAAGTGCAACAAAACACTAAAAGAGTTCTTCAAATCAAACCCTAATTCGAAAAACCTAATCAGGGACGTTTGAGGTACGTGCTAAAAAAACCGAGTCACGGTC
>NW_019275430.1:1208-1733 GCF_002738345.1 Cucurbita maxima | reverse complement strand
GTCGACGTTTGACAAAAGTTTTGTGAGGAATGATATGGCATGATGATTTAGAATATTATTTCTAAGAAACGGAGTGCATAAAACAGTAAAAGAGTTCTTCAAATCGAACCCTTCTTCGGAAACCCAATCAGGGAAGTTTTTAGTACGTGATAAAAAAACCGAGTCACGATCTACTTTTTTCGAAAGGTTTGTGGGGAATGATAAGGCTTGATGATTTAGAATATTGTTTCTAAGAAACGGAGTGCATAAATGGGTAAAAGAGTTCTTCAAATCGAACCCTTCTTCGGAAACCCAAACAGGGAAGTTTGTAGTACGTGCTAAAAAAACCGAGTCACGGTCGACGTTTGACAAAAGTTTTGTGAGGAATGATATGGCATGATGATTTAGAATATTATTTCTAAGAAACGGAGTGCATAAAACAGTAAAAGAGTTCTTCAAATCGAACCCTTCTTCGGAAGCCCAAACAGGGAAGTTTTTAGTACGTGATAAAAAAACCGAGTCACGATCTACTTTTTTCGAAAGGTT
>NW_019275430.1:0-1172 GCF_002738345.1 Cucurbita maxima | reverse complement strand
GAGTCACGATCTACTTTTTTCGAAAGGTTTGTGAGGAATGATAAGGCTTGATGATTTAGAATATTATTTCTAAGAAACGGAGTGCATAAAAGGGTAAAAGAGTTCTTCAAATCGAACCCTTCTTCGGATACCCAAACAGGGAAGTTTGTAGTACGTGCTAAAAAAACCGAGTCACGGTCGACGTTTGACAAAAGTTTTATGAGGAATGATATGGCATGATGATTTAGAATATTATTTCTAAGAAACGGAGTGCATAAAACAGTAAAAGAGTTCTTCAAATCGAACCCTTCTTCGAAAACCCAAACAGGGAAGTTTTTAGTACGTGATAAAAAAACCGAATCACGATCTAGTTTTTTCGAAAGTTTTGTGAGGAATGATAAGGCTTGATGATTTAGAATATTATTTCTAAGAAACGGAGTGCATAAAAGGGTAAAAGAGTTCTTCAAATCGAACCCTTCTTTGGAAACCCAAACAGGGAAGTTTGTAGTACGTGCTAAAAAAACCGAGTCAGGTCGTCGTTTTACAAGTGTCTTGTGAGGAATGATATGGCTAGATGATGTAGAACATTATTTCTAAGAAACAGAGTTTTACAAGTGTCTTGTGAGGAATGATATGGCTAGATGATGTAGAACATTATTTCTAAGAAACAGAGTGCATAAAACAGTAAAAGAGTTCTTCAAATCGAATCCTTCTTCGGAAACCCAAACAGGGATGTTTTTAGTACGTTCTAAAAAAACCGAGTCACGGTCGTCGTTTTACAAGTGTCTTGTGAGGAATGATATGGCTAGATGATGTAGAATATTATTTCTAAGAAACTGAGTGCATAAAACAGTAAAAGAGTTCGTCAAATCGAACCCTTCTTCGAAAACCCAAACAGGGAAGTTTTTAGTACGTGATAAAAAAACCGAGTCACGGTCGACGTTTGTAAAAAGTTTTGTGAGGAATGATATGGCTTGATGATGTAGAATATTATTTCTAAGAAACGGAGTGCATAAAACAGTAAAAGAGTTCTTCAAATCGAACCCTTCTTCGAAAACCCAAACACGGATGTTTTTAGTACGTGATAAAAAAACCGAGTCACGGTCGACGTTTGTCAAAAGTTTTGTGAGGAATGATATGGCTTGATGATGTAGAATATTATTTCTAAGAAACGGAGTGCATAAAACAGTAAA
>NW_019275429.1:567-1735 GCF_002738345.1 Cucurbita maxima | reverse complement strand
CGCCCGCTCCCCATCCCTCGCCCATTAATTGCGAAAGTACGTGTGGAGTGGTCGGTTTGTTGTAATTTTTTTTCTGGGAGCTAAGAAACATGAAAACATGATTCCCACAAAATTTCAGATTTTTTTGACGGCTCTAGCTATTTTTTCTAATTTCTCGTTATTTAATATTTAAAAATTCATTAAAAATTTTTTTTACGGCTCTAGCTATTTTTTCTAATTTCTCGTTATTTAATATTTAAAAATTCATTAAAAAAAATTTTTACGGCTCTAGCTATTTTTTCTAATTTCTCGTTATTTAATATTTAAAAATTCATTAAAAAAAATTGGTTGGTTGAAAAATTATGAAACTTGATTTATAGATCCATTAGAATGTCCCATTCATGATTCCATCGAGTTCCTGAAAAAAAACATTGTAAAACTCGAGATATTCGACCGTATGACGCCTGAGAAAAATCGTGTCTAGGCCTGGCAGACCAAAAATGCCTCAAAATGTACTATATAGGGGGGTGACTAGTCTGCATGGGCTGGCCACAGGGGCGCCCCCTATATCCTCCGCCACCCCCACGCCCCAAGCACTATGCGCCGCACATGGGCATATGCTTTGGGTGTGGGGGTGGTGGATGGCGGACGACGGCGGTTGACGGCGGCGGTGCGGTGGCGAAACTTGCGGGTTCGAGGTATTTGTCGGTCGCGCCTTCGGGCGTGCAACGTGATCCTTGTTGAGATGGGACTGTTGCGATGTTGCCTTCTAACTTGGGCTGCCTTCGGGATGGTGGATGGTCGGAACGACGACAAAGCGTGCAAGGTGGGGTGGAGTTGGGTGCCTTCGGGCGTCCAACATGAGCCTCGTCGAGCGTGCGGCGTTGTGGTGACGTCGTCGGGCCATCCTTGAGGCAGCCCTATGTTTTGAAGGCCTGTGGTGCCAGGGACATGTTCGGCTGGTTGGAATCGGGTGCCTTTGGGCGTGCGACATGAGCCTCGTCGAGCGCGGGACGTTGCAATGTTGCCTTCTAAACTGGGATTCTCTGGTGTGAGGACCGTGGATGTCTGCCGGTACGATGATGAAACATGCAAGGTGGACTGGAGCCGGGTGCCTTCGGGCGTGCGGCATGAACCTCGTTGAGTGTGGGACGTCGTTGTGGCATGCCTCCCTTCCTCGGGCCAGCCC
>NW_019275429.1:0-357 GCF_002738345.1 Cucurbita maxima | reverse complement strand
GGGATGGTGGATGGTCGGAACGACGACAAAGCGTGCAAGGTGGGGTGGAGTTGGGTGCCTTCGGGCGTCCAACATGAGCCTCGTCGAGCGTGCGGCGTTGTGGTGACGCCGTCGGGCCATCCTTGGGGCAGCCCTATGTTTTGAAGGCGTGTGGTGCCAGGACATGTTCGGCTGGTTGGAATCGGGTGCCTTTGGGCGTGCGACATGAGACTAGTTGGGCATGGAATGTCGCCTTCCAACTTGTGCTGCCTTCGGGATGGTGGATGGTCGGAATGACGACAAAGCGTGCAAGGTGGGGTGGAGTTGGGTGCCTTCGGGCGTCCAACATGAGCCTCGTCGAGCGTGCGGCGTTGTGGT
>NW_019275428.1:485-1735 GCF_002738345.1 Cucurbita maxima | reverse complement strand
AATAGAATGTCGAATAAACGGAGTGTGGAAAAACAGTAAAAGAGTGCTTAAAATCGAAGCCAAATTTTGTGAACCATAATCCAGGATGTTTTAACCACGTGCAAAAAAAACTGAGTAGCGGTCGGCAATTTTCGAAATTCCAGTTGGGAGTGATCGAGCATAATGACTTAGAATAGAATTTGGAAGAAACGGAGTGCATAAAACAGTAAAAGAGTGCTTAAAATCGATTCCCTAACCGTGGACGTTAGAAAAACGTGCGAAAAAAACCGCGTCACGGTCGACGTTTTTCGAAAGTTTTGTTGGGAACGATCAGGCTCGATGATTTAGAATAGAATGTCGAATAAACGGAGTGTGGAAAAACAGTAAAAGAGGGCTTAAAATCGAAGCCAAATTTTGTGAACCATAATCCAGGACGTTTTAACCACCTGCTAAAAAAACTGAGTAGCGGTCGGCGTTTTCCGAAATTCCAGTTGGGAGTGATCGAGCATAATGACTTAGAATAGAATTTGGAAGAAACGGAGTGCATAAAACCGTAAAAGAGTGCTTAAAATCGATTCTCTAACCTTGGACGTTACAAGTACGTGCTAAAAAAACCGCGTCACGGTCGACGTTTCTCGAAACTTTTGTGTGGAATGTTTAGTATTGATTATTTAGAATAGAATGTCGAATAAACGGAATGTGGAAAAACATAAAATCGAAGCCAAATTTTGTGAACCATAATCCAGGATGTTTTAACCACGTGCAAAAAAAACTGAGTAGCGGTCAGCATTTTTCGAAATTCCAGTTGGGTGTGATCGAGCATAATGATTTAGAATAGAATTTGGAAGAAACGGAGTGCATAAAACAGTAAAAGAGTGCTTAAAATCGATTCCCTAACCGTGGACGTTAGAAAAACGTGCGAAAAAAACCGCGTCACAGTCGACATTTCTCGAAACTTTTGTGTGGAATGTTGAGTATTGTTGATTTAGAATAGAATGTCGAATAAACGGAGTGTGGAAAGACAGTAAAAGAGTGCTTAAAATCGAAGCCCTATTTTGTGAACCATAATCCAGGACGTTTTAACCACCTGCTAAAAAAACTGAGTAGCGGTCGGCGTTTTCCGAAATTCCTGTTGGTAGTGATCGAGAATAAAGATTTAGAATAGAATTTGGAAGAAACGGAGTGCATAAAACCGTAAAAGAGTGCTTAAAATCGATTCTCTAACCTTGGACGTTACAAGTACGTGCTAAAAAAACCGCGTCACGGTCGAC
>NW_019275428.1:0-478 GCF_002738345.1 Cucurbita maxima | reverse complement strand
CTAACCTTGGACGTTACAAGTACGTGCTAAAAAAACCGCGTCACGGTCGACGTTTCTCGAAACTTTTGTGTGGAATGTTTAGTATTGATTATTTAGAATAGAATGTCGAATAAACGGAGTGTGGAAAAACATAAAATCGAAGCCAAATTTTGTGAACCATAATCCAGGATGTTTTAACCACGTGCAAAAAAAACTGAGTAGCGGTCAGCATTTTTCGAAATTCCAGTTGGGTGTGATCGAGCATAATGATTTAGAATAGAATTTGGAAGAAACGGAGTGCATAAAACAGTAAAAGAGTGCTTAAAATCGATTCCCTAACCGTGGACGTTAGAAAAACGTGCGAAAAAAACGGCGTCACAGTCGACGTTTCTCGAAACTTTTGTGTGGAATGTTGAGTATTGTTGATTTAGAATAGAATGTCGAATAAACGGAGTGTGGAAAGACAGTAAAAGAGTGCTTAAAATCGAAGCCCTATTTT
>NW_019275427.1:1543-1735 GCF_002738345.1 Cucurbita maxima | reverse complement strand
TCATCATGCCTAATCATTCGCCATAAAAGTTTTGACAAACATGGATAGTTACTTAGTTTTTTTAGCACGTTTTTCAAACGTCCCGGTTTGGGGTTTGCGAAATAGGGTTACGATTTCAAGCACTATTCTACTGCTTTATACACTCTCTTTCTTCGACATTCTTTTGTTAAAAATCATGCTTAATCACTCCCC
>NW_019275427.1:0-1215 GCF_002738345.1 Cucurbita maxima | reverse complement strand
TGCTTTATACACTCCGTTTCTTCGACCCCCTATTAGAAATCATCATGCCTAATCATTCGCCATAAAAGTTTTGAGAAACATGGATAGTTACTAAGTATTTTTAGCACGTTTTTCAAACGTCCCGGTTTTTGGTTTGCGAAATAGGGTTACGATTTCAAGCACTATTTTACTGCTTTATACACTCTCTTTCTTCGACATTCTTTTGTAAAAAATCATGCTTAATCACTCCCCTTAAAAGTTTCTTAAAATATGGACTGTTACTCGATTTTTTTAGCACGTGTTTCAAAAGCCCACGTTCGGGGTTTAGAAAACAGGGTTTCAATTTTAAGCACATTTTTACTGCTTTATACCCTCTCTTTCTTCGACATTCTTTTGTTAAAAATCATGCTTAATCACTCCTCTTAAAAGTTTCTTAAAATATGGACTGTTACTCGATTTTTTTAGCACGTGTTTCAAAAGCCCACGTTCGGGGTTTAGAAAACAGGGTTTCAATTTTAAGCACATTTTTACTGCTTTATATACTCCGTTTCTTCGACCCCCTATTAGAAATCATCATGCCTAATCATTCGCCATAAAAGTTTTGAGAAACATGGATAGTTACTCGGTTTTTTTAGCACGTTTTTCAAACGTCCCAGTTTGGGGTTTGCGAATTAGGGTAACGATTTCAAGCACTATTTTACTGCTTTATACACTCTCTTTCTTCGACATTCTTTTGTAAAAAATCATGCTTAATCACTCCCCTTAAAAGTTTCTTAAAATATGGACTCTTACTCGGTTTTTTTTAGCACGTGTCGGTTTGGCATTTGTGAATTAGGCTTTCGATTTTAAGAAATTTATTGCTGCTTCATACACTCCGTTTCATAAATTTTAAATCATCTGGCCTAATCATTCCCCACAAAAGTTTTGGAAAACATTCACAGTTACTCGTTTTTTATAGCACGTGTTTCAAAAGCCCACGTTCGGGGTTTACGAAACGGGGTTTCAATTTTAAGCACATTTTTCCTGCTTTATACACTCCGTTTCTTCGACCCCCTATTAGAAATCATCATGCCTAATCATTCGCCATAAAAGTTTTGACAAACATGGACAGTTACTTAGTTTTTTTAGCACGTTTTTCAAACGTCCCGGTTTGGGGTTTGCGAAATAGGGTTACGATTTCAAGCACTATTTTACTGCTTTATACACTCTCTTTCTTCGACATTCTTTTGTAAAAAA
>NW_019275426.1:782-1736 GCF_002738345.1 Cucurbita maxima | reverse complement strand
CCTCACAAAACCTTCGAATAACGACGATTTCGACTCGGTTTTTTTAGCACGTACTTCAAACTTCCACGATTTGGGTTTCCGAAGTAGAGTTCGATTTGAAGAACACTGTTGACGGTTTTATGCACTCTGTTTCTTAGAAATAATATGATAAATCATCAAGCCTTATCATTCCTCACAAAACTTTCAAAAAACGACGATCGTGACTCGGTTTTTTTTGCACGTACTTCAAACTTCCACGATTTGGGTTTCCGAAGTAGGGTTCGATTTGAAGAACTCTGTTTACGGTTTTACGCACTCTGTTTCTTAGAAATAATATTCTAAATCATCAAGTCTTATCATTCCTCACAAAACCTTCGAATAACGACGATTTCGACTCGGTTTTTTTAGCACGTACTTAAAACTTCCACGATTTGGGTTTCCGAAGTAGGGTTTGATTTGAAGAACACTGTTGACGGTTTTATGCACTCCGTTTCTTAGAAATAATATTATAAATCATCAAGCCTTATCATTCCTCACAAAACTTTCGAAAAACGACGATCGTGACTCGGTTTTTTTAGCACGTACTTCAAACTTCCACGATTTGGGTTTCCGAAGTAGGGTTCGATTTGAAGAACACTGTTGACGGTTTTATGCACTCCGTTTCTTAGAAATAATATTTTAAATCATCAAGCCTTATCATTCCTCACAAAACTTTCGAAAAACGACGATCGTGACTCGGTTTTTTTTGCACGTACTTCAAACTTCCACGATTTGGGTTTCCGAAGTAGGGTTCGATTTGAAGAACTCTGTTTACGGTTTTACGCACTCTGTTTCTTAGAAAGAATATTTTAAATCATCAAGCCTTATCATTCCTCACAAAACCTTCGAATAACGACGATTTCGACTCGGTTTTTTTAGCACGTACTTCAAACTTCCACGATTTGGGTTTCCGAAGTAGGGTTCGATTTGAAGAAC
>NW_019275426.1:0-472 GCF_002738345.1 Cucurbita maxima | reverse complement strand
TAAATCATCAAGCCTTATCATTCCTCACAAAACTTTCGAAAAACGACGATCGTGACTCGGTTTTCTTTGCACGTACTTCAAACTTCCACGATTTGGGTTTCCGAAGTAGGGTTCGATTTGAAGAACACTGTTGACATTTTTATGCACTCTGTTTCTTAGAAATAATATGATAAATCATCAAGCCTTATCATTCCTCACAAAACTTTCAAAAAACGACGATCGTGACTCGGTTTTTTTTGCACGTACTTCAAACTTCCACGATTTGGGTTTCCGAAGTAGGGTTCGATTTGAAGAACTCTGTTTACGGTTTTACGCACTCTGTTTCTTAGAAATAATATTCTAAATCATCAAGTCTTATCATTCCTCACAAAACCTTCAAATAACGACGATTTCGACTCGGTTTTTTTAGCACGTACTTCAAACTTCCACGATTTGGGTTTCCGAAGTAGGGTTCGATTTGAAGAACACTGTT
>NW_019275425.1:1192-1736 GCF_002738345.1 Cucurbita maxima | reverse complement strand
TTATTTCTAAGAAACGGAGTGCATAAAACAGTAAAAGAGTTCGTCAAATCGAACCCTTCTTCGGAAACCCGAACAGGGAAGTTGTTAGTACATGCTAAAAAAACCGAGTCACGGTCCACATTTTTCGTATGTTTTGTGAGGAATGATAAGGCTTGATGATTTAGAATATTATTTCTAAGAAACAGAGTGCATAAAACAGTCAAAGAGTACTTTAAATCGAACCCTTCTTCGGAAACCCAAACAGGGAAGCTTTTAGTACGTGCTAAGAAACCGAGTCAAGGTCGACGTTTTTTGAAATTTTTGTGAAGAATGATAAGGCTTGATGATTTAGAATATTATTTCTAAGAAACGGAGTGCATAAAACAGTCAAAGAGTTCGTCAAATCGAACCCTTCTTCGGAAACCCAAACAGGGAAGGTTTTAGTACGTGCTAAGAAACCGAGTCACGGTCGACGTTTTTTGAAATTTTTGTGAAGAATGATAAGGCTTGATGATTTAGAATATTATTTCTAAGAAACGGAGTGCATAAAACAGTCAAAGAGTTC
>NW_019275425.1:0-863 GCF_002738345.1 Cucurbita maxima | reverse complement strand
GTCGACATTTTTCGTAAGTTTTGTGAGGAATGATAAGGCTTGATAGTTTAGAATATTATTTCTAAGAAACGGAGTGCATAAAACAGTCAAAGAGTACTTTAAATCGAACCCTTCTTCGGAAACCAAAACAGGGAAGTTGTTAGTACGTGCTAAAAAAACTGAGTCACGGTCGACATTTTTCGAAAGTTTTGTGAGGAATGATAAGGCTTGATGATTTACCCAGATATTTCTAAGAAACGGAGTGCATAAAACAGTAAAAGAGTTCGTCAAATCGAACACTTCTTCGGAAACTCGAACAGGGAAGTTTTTAGTACGTGCTAAAAAAACCGAGTCACGGTCCACATTTTTCGAAAGTTTTGTTTGGAATGATAAGGCTTGATGATTTAGAATATTATTTCTAAGAAACGGAGTGCATAAAACAGTAAAAGAGTTCGTCAAATCGAACCCTTCTTTTGAAACCCGAACAGGGAAGTTTTTAGTACGTGCTAAAAAAACCGAGTCACGGTCGACGTTTTTCGAAAGTTTTGTGAGGAATGATAAGGCTTGATGATTTAGAATATTATTTCTAAGAAACGGAGTGCATAAAACAGTAAAAGAGTTCGTCAAATCGAACCCTTCTTCGGAAACCCAAACAGGGAAGTTTTTAGTACGTGCTATGAAACCGAGTCACGGTCGACGTTTTTTGAAATTTTTGTGAAGAATGATAAGGCTTGATGATTTAGAATATTATTTCTAAGAAACGGAGTGCATAAAACATTCAAAGAGTTCGTCAAATCGAACCCTTCTTCGGAAACCCTAACAGGGAAGTTGTTAGTACGTGCTAAAAAAACCGAGTCACGGTCGACATTTTTCGAAAGTTTTGT
>NW_019275424.1:0-1737 GCF_002738345.1 Cucurbita maxima | reverse complement strand
GGGTTCCATATTTTACGTCATGCTACCACCATGACTCCCTTCACAATCTTTCCCAAACTCTTTCTAAACTCGGCTGCATATCCTGTGCTATCCAACTGACCTATAGAGATCAAATTCTTTTTGAGATTAGAAATATTTCTGACATTCTATAATGCCCACCCACTCATTTCCTGTTAGAGTTTATATGTAGACATCTCTCTTCCCTTCAATCTCCAACGTTTTGTTGTCGGCAATATACACCTTCCTAACATTTCCTTATTTGAAATTTTGAAAACAAATTCTTTTTTGGAGACGAATGAAACGATGGAACTGAATCTAAAATCCAAAATTCAATTGGGTTATTCACGCTAAGGATTAAAGCATTCTCAGTATCTTCTGCTGAATATATGGAATTATTGTTATCTTCAAATTTGTGATTTTTCTTTTCATCAATTTTGTACAATCTGTCTGAAAGTGTTATTTTTCTCCACAATTTCAACACTTTACGTTTTGTTTGTTTGGAGATTTTTCACGGTCTCTTAATTTTGATCGCCCATGTTTGTTTGGGCTCTTTGATTTACTTTCTCATCTTCGATCAACAATGAAAGCATTGTCTGATGAATCTCCTATTTCCCGTTTAGGCTTTCGCTGACATCTTGAATTTCATTAAATTTTAATTTATTAGATTGTCGTGAACTGTTGATTGCAGCAACAACAGTATACCATGACTCGAGTAAAGATTACATAAAAATCAATGCTTTAATTTCATTTTTTAACATAATTTCCACCCAACTCAATTGACTTACAATCATGTTGAACTAATTTATATGATTTGCAACAAATCGACATTTGTAGATTGAACAACCTCTGGATCAAATACACCTTGTTCATAGCCAACGTATTTTCGTACATATTTGTCAACACCTTCAATAGGCCAGATGTCGTCTTCTCTTTGATGATGTTGAACGTCATGTTTCTGGACAGCGTCAACAAGATTAACCCTACGACGTGTATGATTAGCCCTCAAAATCATATCTACACCCATCAGAACTAAAATGTCCCAAAATGCACTAAAGGAGAACGTGACAAGTTGTTGTTTTTTCACTTTTAGCTTATAACATTGCTGTATTTGAAATTGTTTTTAACGTATTTCCTCGCTCACGTTTTCTAAAATATTTCTTCTAAACGTGATAGGAGTGAGTCGTGCAAGGAAGAAGGATTTTGGTTCGTTTTTTTGTAGAAAATTTGTACGCCTTTCCTAAAACCCTTAGCGGACAACATACCCAAAACAGATGCGCTACACCTCGTCTCACCCCTCCAGAGCATATGGATCCACCCAATCGATGAACACTCAAACCAAACTCGCCCATACTTTTTGGCACAGGGATGCGAGAACCAATCCGAGTAATCTACAATGGGGAGATCCCTTAAAGCAACAAACGAAAATGGCTCGGTTGATAGCAGGGTTAAAGAAAAGGTGAGTATGAAAAGACATATGGCGTAATCGTCCCTTTAAGCAGCTTCATTCTTTCTCTATCTTGGAACCGACTTTATGGAAAAAAATCAGTCTTTCAGCTGAAAGTGTGACTGTTGGGTATGGATAAGCGAACCACTTGGTTCGGGGGAAACCAGAGATGTTGGCTAAGAAAGCTAAGCAGACAAGTACAGGATGGAAAAAATGCACATACAAATTGATTGACATGATCCCTCTCCCTCTCTCTTTGGCTAGTTGGCTAGTTACACGATAAGCGGGAAAGC
>NW_019275423.1:1541-1739 GCF_002738345.1 Cucurbita maxima | reverse complement strand
TCGGTTTTTTAGCACGTACTTCAAACGTCCCAGATTTGGGTTTCCGAAGTAGGGTTCGATTTGATGAACTCTTTTACTGTTTTATGCACACCGTTTCTTCGAAATCCTATTCTAAATCTTCAAGCCTTATCATTCCACACAAAACTTTTGAAAAACTTCGACCGTGACTCGGTTTTTTTAGCACGTACTTCAAACGTC
>NW_019275423.1:217-1110 GCF_002738345.1 Cucurbita maxima | reverse complement strand
CGAAGTAGGGTTCGATTTGAAGAATTTTGTTTATTATTATATGCACTCCATTTCTTCGAAATCCTATTCTAAATCATCAAGTCTAATCATTCCACACAAAACTTTTGAAAAACTTCGACCGTGACTCGGTTTTTTTAGCACGTACTTCAAACGTCCAAGATTTGGGTTTTCGAAGTAGGGTTCGATTTGAAGAACTCTTTTACTGTTTTATGCACACAGTTTCTTCGAAATCCTATTCTAAATCATCAAGCCTAATCATTCCTCACAAATCTTTCGACAAACGTCGACCGTGACTCGGTTTCTTTAGCACGTAATTCAAACGTCCCAGATTTGGGTTTTCGAAGTAGGGTTCGATTTGAAGAACTCTTTTACTGTTTTATGCACACCGTTTCTTCGAAATCCTTTTCTAAATCATCTAGCCTAATCATTTCTCACAATTATTTCGAAAAACATAGACCGTGACTCGGTTTTTTTAGCACGTACTTCAAACGTCCCAGATTTGGGTTTCCGAAGTAGGGTTCGATTTGAAGAACTCTTTTACTGTTTTATGCACACCGTTTCTTCGAAGTTCTATTCTAAGTCATCAAGCCTAATCATTCCACACAAAACTTTTGAAAAACTTCGACCGTGACTCGGTTTTTTTAGCACGTACTTCAAACGTCCAAGATTTGGGTTTCCGAAGTAGGGTTCGATTTGAAGAACTCTTTTACTGTTTTATGCACACCGTTTCTTCGAAATCCTTTTCTAAATCATCAAGCCTAATCATTCCTCTCAAATCTTTCGAAAAATGTCGACCGTGACTCGGTTTTTTTAGCACGTACTTAAAACGTCCCAGACTTGGGTTTCCGAAGTAGGGTTCGATTTGAAGAACTCTTTTACTGTTTTATGCACAC
>NW_019275423.1:0-170 GCF_002738345.1 Cucurbita maxima | reverse complement strand
CTTTTACTGTTTTATGCACTCTTTTTCTTCGAAATTCTATTCTAAATCATCAAGCCTAATCATTCCTCACAAAACTTCCAAAAAACTTCGACCGTGACTCGGTTTTTTTAGCACGTACTTCAAACGTCCCGGATTTGGGTTTTCGAAGTAGGGTTCGATTTGAAGCACAC
>NW_019275422.1:0-1740 GCF_002738345.1 Cucurbita maxima | reverse complement strand
TGCAAAAAAAATCGAGTCACGATCGTTGTTTTTCGAAAGTTTTGTGAGGAATGATAAGGCTTGATGATTTATCATATTATTTCTACGAAACGGAGTGCATAAAAACGTCAACAGAGTTCTTCAAATCGAACCCTACTTCGGAAGCCCAAATCTGGGAAATTTGAAGTACGTGCTAAAAAAACCGAGTCACGATCGTCGTTTTTCGAAAGTTTTGTGAGGAATGATAAGGCTTGATGATTTATCATTTTATTTCTATGAAACAGAGTGCATAAAACCATCAACAGAATTCTTCAAATCGAACCCTACTTCGGAAACCCGAATCGGGGAAGTTTGAAGTACGTGCTAAAAAAATCGAGTCACGATCGTCGTTTTTCGAAAGTTCTGTGAGGAATGATAAGGCTTGATGATTTATTATTTTATTTCTATGAAACAGAGTGCATAAAACCATCAACAGAATTCTTCAAATCGAACCCTACTTCGGAAACCCGAATCGGGGAAGTTTGAAGTACGTGCTAAAAAAATCGAGTCACGATCGTCGTTTTTCGAAAGTTCTGTGAGGAATGATAAGGCTTGATGATTTATTATTTTATTTCTATGAAACAGAGTGCATAAAACCATCAACAGAATTCTTCAAATCGAACCCTACTTCGGAAACCCGAATCGTGGAAGTTTGAAGTACGTGCTAAAAAAATCGAGTCACGTTCGTCGTTTTTCAAAAGTTTTGTGAGGAATGATAAGGCTTGATGATTTATCATATTATTTCTACGAAACGGAGTGCATAAAAACGTCAACAGAGTTCTTCAAATCGAACCCTACTTCGGAAGCCCAAATCTGGGAAATTTGAAGTACGTGCTAAAAAAACTCAGTCACGATCGTCGTTTTTCGAAAGTTTTGTGAGGAATGATAAGGCTTGATGATTTATCATATTATTTCTAAGAAACGAAGTGCATAAAACCGTCAACAGAGTTCTTCAAATCGAACCCTACTTCGGAAGCCCAAATCTGGGAAATTTGAAGTACGTGCTAAAAAAACCGAGTCACGATCGTCGTTTTTCGAAAGTTTTGTGAGGAATGATAAGGCTTGATGATTTATCATATTATTTCTAAGAAACGAAGTGCATAAAACCGTCAACAGAGTTCTTCAAATCGAACCGTACTTCCGAAACCCAAATCTGGGAAATTTGAAGTACGTGCTAAAAAAACAAAGTCACGATCGTCGTTTTTCAAAAGTTTTGTGAGGAATGATAAGGCTTGATGATTTATCATATTATTTCTATGAAACGGAGTGCATAAAACCGTCAACAGAGTTCTTCAAATCGAACCCTACTTCGGAAACCCGAATCGTGGAAGTTTGAAGTACGTGCTAAAAAAATCGAGTCACGATCGTTGTTTTTCGAAAGTTTTGTGAGGAATGATAAGGCTTGATGATTTATCATATTATTTCCATGAAACAGAGTGCATAAAACCATCAACAGAATTCTTCAAATCGAACCCTACTTCGGAAACCCAAATCTGAAAAATTTGAAGTACGTGCTAAAAAAACCGAGTCACAATCGTCGTTTTTCGAAAGTTTTGTGAGGAATGATAAGGCTTGATGATTTATCATATTATTTTTAAGAAACGAAGTGCATAAAACCGCCAACAGAGTTCTTCAAATCGACTCCTACTTCTGAAACCAAAATCTGGGAAATTTGAAGTACGTGCTTAAAAAACCAAGTCACGATCGTCGTTTTTCGAAAGT
>NW_019275421.1:0-1741 GCF_002738345.1 Cucurbita maxima | reverse complement strand
AGGCTTGATGATTTATAATAGAATTTAAAAGAAATGTATTACATAAAACAGTAAAAGAGTGCTTCAAATCGAGCCCTATTTCGAAACACTAATCGGGGACGTTTGAAGTACGTGCTAAAAAACCCGAATCACGTTCGACATTTTTAAAACTTTTGAAGGGAATGATTAGGCTTGATGATGTAGAAAAGAATTTCCAACAAGCGGAGTGCATCAAAATAGTAAAAGAGTCCTTCAAATCGAAACCTAATTCGAAAACCCAAATTTGGGACGTTTGAAGTATGTGGTAAAAAAACCGAGTCACGGTCGACATTTTTAAAAAGTTTTGTGGGGAATGATTAGGCTTTATGATGTAGAATAGAATTTCAACGAAACGGAGTGCATAAAATAGTAAAAGTGTGCTTCAAAATGAGCCCTACTTCGGAAACCCAAATCTGGGTCGTTTGAAGTACGTGCTAAAAAAACCGAGTCACGGTCGACGTTTGTTGGAAGTTTTGTGGGGAATGAATAGGCTTGTAGATGTAGAATACAATGTCGAACCAACGGAGTGCATCAAAACAGTAAAAGAGTGCTTCAAATCGAACCCTACTTCGAAAACCCAAATCTGGGACGTTTGAAGTACGTGCTAAAAAACCGAGTCACGGTCGTCGTTTTTCAAAACTTTTGTGGGGAATGATTCGGCATAATGATTTAGAATAGAATTTTGAAGAATCATAGTGCATAAAATAGTAAAAGATTGCTTCAAATCGAACCCTACTTCGAAACACTAATCAGGGACGTTTGAAGTACGTGCTAAAAAACCCGAGTCACGGTCGACATTTTTAAAACTTTTGTAGGGAATGATTAGGCTTGATGATGTAGAAAAGAATTTCCAACAAGCGGAGTGCATCAAAACAGTAAAAGAGTCCTTCAAATCGAAACCTAATTCGAAAACCCAAATTTGGGACGTTTGAAGTATGTGGTAAAAAAACCGAGTCACGGTCGACATTTTTAAAAAGTTTTGTGGGGAATGATTAGGCTTTATGATTTAGAATAGAATTTCAACGAAACGGAGTGCATAAAATAGTAAAAGTGTGCTTCAAAATGAGCCCTACTTCGGAAACCCAAATCTGGGACGTTTGAAGTACGTGCTAAAAAAACCGAGTCACGGTCGACGTTTGTTGGAAGTTTTGTGGGGAATGAATAGGCTTGTAGATGTAGAATACAATTTCGAACCAACGGAGTGCATCAAAACAGTAAAAGAGTGCTTCAAATCGAACCCTACTTCGAAAACCCAAATCTGGGACGTTTGAAGTACGTGCTAAAAAACCGAGTCACGGTCGACGTTTTTCAAAACTTTTGTGGGGAATGATTCGGCATAATGATTTAGAATCGAATTTTGAAGAATCATAGTGCATAAAATAGTAAAAGATTGCTTCAAATCGAACCCTACTTCGGAAACCCAAATCTGGGACGTTTGAAGTACGTGCTAAAAAAACCGAGTCACGGTCGACGTTTTTTAAAACTTTTGTGAGGAATGATTAGGCTTGATGATTTATAATAGAATTTAAAAGAAATCTATTACATAAAACAGTAAAAGAGTGCTTCAAATCGAACCCTATTTCCAAACACTAATCGGGGACGTTTGAAGTACGTGCTAAAAAACCTGAGTCACGGTCGACATTTTTAAAACTTTTGTAGGGAATGATTAGGCTTGATGATGTAGAAAAGAATTTCCAACAAGCGGAGTGCATCAAAACAGTAA
>NW_019275420.1:0-1744 GCF_002738345.1 Cucurbita maxima | reverse complement strand
CTCCCCATCCCTCGCCCATTAATTGCGAAAGTACGTGTGGAGTGGTCGGTTTGTTGTAATTTTTTTTTTCTGGGAGCTAAGAAACATGAAAACATGATTCCCACAAAATTTCAGATTTTTTTGACGGCTTTAGCTATTTTTTCTAATTTCTCGTTATTTAATATTTAAAAATTCATTAAAAAAAATTGGTTGGTTGAAAAATTATGAAACTTGATTTATAGATCCATTAGAATGTCCCATTCATGAATCAATCGAGTTCCTGGAAAAAAACATTGTAAAACTCGAGATATTCGGTCGTATGACGGCTAAGAAAAATCGTGTCTAGGCCTGGCAGACCAAAAATGCCTCAAAATGTACTATATAGGGGGGTGACTAGTCTGCATGGGCTGGCCACGGGGGCGCCCCCTATATCCTCCGCCACCCCCACGCCCCAAGCACTATGCGCCGCACATGGGCATATGCTTGGGGTGTGGGGGTGGTGGATGGCGGACGACGGCGGTTGACGGCGGCGGTGCGGTGGCGAAACTTGCGGGTTCGAGGTATTTGTCGGTCGCGCCTTCGAGCGTGCAACATGATCCTTGTTGAGATGGGACTGTTGCGATGTTGCCTTCTATCGGTCGCGCCTTCGAGCGTGCAACATGATCCTTGTTGAGATGGGACTGTTGCGATGTTGCCTTCTAACTTGGGCTGCCTTCGGGATGGTGGATGGTCGGAACGACGACAAAGCGTGCAAGGTGGGGGTGGAGTTGGGTGCCTTCGGGCGTCCAACATGAGCCTCGTCGAGCGTGCGGCGTTGTGGTGACGCCGTCGGGCCATCCTTGGGGCAGCCCTATGTTTTGAAGGACTGTGGTGCCAGGACATGTTCGGCTGGTTGGAATCGGGTGCCTTTGGGCGTGCGACATGAGCCTCGTTGAGCGCGGAACGGTGCAATGTTGCCTTCTGACTGGGAATCTCTGTTGTGAGGACTGTGGATGGCTGCTGGTACGATGATGAAACATGCAAGGTGGGGTGGAGCTGGGTGCCTTCGGGCGTGCGGCATGAACCTCGTTGAGTGTGGGACGTCGTTGTGGCATGCCTCCCTTCCTTGGGCCAGCCCTATGTTTTGAAGGCTGCGTGGTGGCAGAACATGCTTGGTGGGGCGGAGTCAAACGACCGTGGGCGTGTGACATGAGACTAGTTGGGCACGAAATGTCGCCTTCTAACTTGTGCTGCCTTCGGGATGGTGGATGGTCGGAACGACGACAAAGCGTGCAAGGTGGGGTGGAGTTGGGTGCCTTCGGGCGTCCAACATGAGCCTCGTCGAGCGTGCGGCGTTGTGGTGACGCCGTCGGGCCATCCTTGGGGCAGCCCTATGTTTTGAAGGCGTGTGGTGCCAGAACATGTTCGGCTGGTTGGAATCGGGTGTCTTTGGGCGTGCGACATGAGACTAGTTGAGCATGGAATGTGGCCTTCTAACTTGTGCTGCCTTCGGGATGGTGGATGGTCGGAACGACGACAAAGCGTGCAAGGTGGGGTGGAGTTGGGTGCCTTCGGGCGTCCAACATGAGCCTCGTCGAGCGTGCGGCGTTGTGGTGACGCCGTCGGGCCATCCTTGGGGCAGCCCTATGTTTTGAAGGTCGCGTGTGGTGCCAGGACATGTTCGGCTGGTTGGAATCGGGTGCCTTTGGGCGTGCGACATGAGACTAGTTGGGCATGGAATGTCGCCTTCTAACTTGTGCTGCCTTCGGGATGGTGGATGGTCGGA
>NW_019275419.1:0-1742 GCF_002738345.1 Cucurbita maxima | reverse complement strand
GTCGACGTTTTACGAAAGCTTTGTGAGGAATGATAAGGCTTGATGATTTAGAATATTATTTCTAAGAAACGGAGTGCATAAAACAGTAAAAGAGTTCTTCAAATCGAACCCTTCTTCGGAATCCCAATTAGGGAAGTTTTCAGTCCGTGCTAAAAAAACCGAGTCACGGTCATCGTTTTTCGAAAGTTTTGTGTGGAATGATAAGGATTGATGATTTAGAATATTATTTCTAAGAAACGGAGTGCATAAAAAAGTAAAAGAGTTCTTCAAATCGAACCCTTCTTCGGAAACCCAAACAGGGAAGGTTTTAGTACGTGCTAAAAAAACCGAGTCACGGTCGACGTTTTACGAAAGTTTTGTGAGGAATGATAAGGCTTGATGATTTAGAATATTATTTCTAAGAAACGGAGTGCATAAAACAGTAAAAGAGTTCTTCAAATCGAACCCTCTTTCGGAAACCCAAACAGGGAAGGTTTTAGTACGTGCTAAAAAAACCGAGTCACGGTCGACGTTTTACGAAAGTTTTGTGAGGAATGATAAGGCTTGATGATTTAGAATATTATTTCTAAGAAACGGAGTGCATAAAACAGTAAAAGAGTTCTTCAAATCGAACCCTTCTTCGGAAACCCAAACAGGGAAGGTTTTAGTACGTGCTAAAAAAACCGAGTCACGGTCGAAGTTTTGCAAAAGTTTTGTGAGGAATGATATGGCTTGCTGATATAGAATATTATTTCTAAGAAACGGAGTGCATAAAACAGTAAAAGAGTTCTTCAAATCGAACCCTTCTTCGGATACCCAAATAGGGAAGGTTTTAGTACGTGCTAAAAAAACCGAGTCACGGTCGACGTTTTGTGTAAGTTTTGTGAGGAATGATAAGGCTTGATGATTTAGAATATTATTTCTAAGAAACGGAGTGCATAAAACAGTAAAAGAGTTCTTTCGAACCCTTCTTCGGAAACCCAAACAGGGAAGTTTTCAATTCGTGCTAAAAAAACCGAGTCACGGTCATCGTTTTTCGAAAGTTTTGTGTGGAATGATAAGGCTTGAAGATTTAGAAAATTATTTATGAGAAACGGAGTGCATAAAACAGTAAAAGAGTTCTTCAAATCGAACCCTTCTTCGGAATCCCAAATATGGAAGTTTTCAGTCCGTGCTAAAAAAACCAAGTCACGGTCGACGTTTTGTGTAAGTTTTGTGAGGAATGATTAGGCTTGATGATTTAGAATATTATTTCTAAGAAACGGAGTGCAGAAAACAGTAAAAGAGTTCTTTCGAACCCTTCTTCGGAATCCCAAATAGGGAAGTTTTCAGTCCGTGCTAAAAAAACCAAGTCACGGTCGACGTTTTGTGTAAGTTTTGTGAGGAATGATTAGGCTTGATGATTTAGAATATTATTTCTAAGAAATAGAGTGCATAAAACAATAAAAGAGTTCTTCAAATCGATCCCTTCTTCGGAAACCCAAATAGGGAAGGTTTTAGTACGTGCTAAAAAGACCGAGTCACGGTCGACGTTTTACGAAAGCTTTGTGAGGAATGATAAGGCTTGATGATTTAGAATATTATTTCTAAGAAACGGAGTGCATAAAACAGTAAAAGAGTTCTTCAAAACGAACCTTTCTTCGGAAACCCAAACAGGGAAGTTTTTTGTACGTGCTAAAAAAACCGAGTCACGGTCGACGTTTTACGAAAGCTTTGTGAGGAATGATAAGGCTTGATGATTTAGAATATTATTTCTAAGAAAC
>NW_019275418.1:636-1742 GCF_002738345.1 Cucurbita maxima | reverse complement strand
TAGAATATTATTTCTAAGAAACGGAGTGCATAAAACAGTAAAAGAGTTCTTCAAATCGAACCCTACTTCGGAAACCCAAATCTGGGAAGTTTGAAGTACGTGCTAAAAAAACCGAGTCACGATCAACCTTTTTCGAAGGTTTTGTGAGGAAAGATAAGGCTTGATGATTTAGAATATGATTTCTACGAAACGGAGTGCATAAAACCATAAAAGAGTTCATGAAATTGAACCCTACTTCGGAGACCCAAATCTGGGAAGTTTGAAGTCCGTGCTAAAAAACCCGTGTCACAATCGATGTTTTTCGAAAGTCTTGTGAGGAATGATAAGGTTTGATGATTTAGAATATTATTTCTAAGAAACGGAGTTCATAAAACAGTAAAAGAGTTCTTCAAATCGATCCCTACTTCGGAAACCCAAATCTGAGAAGTTTGAAGTACGTGCTAAAAAAACCGTGTCACGATCCACGTTTTTTAGAAGTTTTGTGAGGAATTTTAAGGCTTGATTATTTAGAATATTATTTCTAAGAAATGGAGTGCATAAAAGAGTAAAAGAGTTCTTCAAATCGAACCCTAATTCGGAAACACAAATCTTGGATGTTTGAAGTACGTGCCAAAAAACCGAGTGAGGATCAACGTTTTTTGAAAGTTTAGTGGGGAATGATAAGGCTTCATGATTTAGAATATTATTTCTAAGGAACGAAGTGCATAAAACAATAAAGGAGTTATTCAAATCGAATCCTACTTCGGAAACCCAAATCTGGGAAGTTTGAAGTACGTGCTAAAAAAACCGAGTCACGATCGACGTTTTTCGAATGTTTTGTGAGGAATGATAAGGCTTGATGATTTAGAATATTATTTCTAAGAAACGGAGTGCATAAAACAGTAAAAGAGTTCTTCAAATCGAACCCTACTTCGGAAACACAAATCTTGGATGTTTGAAGTACGTGCCAAAAAACCGAGTGAGGATCAACGTTTTTTGAAAGTTTAGTGGGGAATGATAAGGCTTCATGATTTAGAATATTATTTCTAAGGAACGAAGTGCATAAAACAATAAAGGAGTTATTCAAATCGAATCCTACTTCGGAAACCCAAATCTGGGAAGTTTGA
>NW_019275418.1:0-256 GCF_002738345.1 Cucurbita maxima | reverse complement strand
TACTTCGGAAACCCAAATCTGGGAAGTTTGAAGTACGTGCTAAAAAAACCGAGTCACGATCGACGTTTTTCGAATGTTTTGTGAGGAAAGATAAGGGTTGATGATTTAGAATACTATTTATAAGAAACAGAGTGCATAAAATTGTAAAAGAGTTCTTCAAATTGAACCCTACTTTGGAAACCCAAATCTGGGAAGTTTGAAGTACGTGTTAAAAAACCCGAGTCACGATCGATGTTATTCGAATGTTTTGTGAGGA
>NW_019275417.1:0-1744 GCF_002738345.1 Cucurbita maxima | reverse complement strand
TCGACTTTAAGCACTTTTTTACTGTAATATACACTCCGTTTCTTCTAAATACTATTCAAAATCATCATGCCTAATCATTCCCCCAAAAAGTTTCTTAAAAATTGGACAGTTACTAGGTTTTTTTAGCACGTTCTTCAAACGTCCCGGTTTTGGTGTTTACGAATCAGGGTTCGACTTTAAGCACTTTTTTACTGTAATATACACTCCGTTTCTTCTGAATACTATTCTAAATCATCATGCCTAATCATTCCCCAAAAAAGTTTCTTAAAAATTGGACAGTTACTCGGTTTTTTAGCACGTTCTTCAAACGTCCCGGTTTTGGTGTTTACGAATCAGGATTCGACTTTAAGCACTTTTTTACTGTTTTATACACTCCGTTTCTTCGAAATTCTATTCGAAATCATCATGCCTAATCATTCCCCCAAAAAGTTTCTTAAAAAATGGACAGTTACTCGGTTTTTTTAGCACGTTCTTCAAACGTCCCGGTTTTGGTGTTTACGAATCAGGGTTCGACTTTAAGCACTTTTCTACTGTAATATACACTCTGTTTCTTCGAAATACTATTCTAAATCATCATGCCTATTCATTCCCCGACAAAGTTTCTTAAAAATTGGACAGTTACTCGGTTTTTTAGCACGTTCTTCAAACGTCCCGGTTTTGGTGTTTACGAATCAGGGTTCGAATTTAAGCACTTTTTTACTTTAATATACACTCCGTTTCTTCTGAATACTATTCTAAATCATCATGCCTAATCATTCCCCAAAAAAGTTTCTTAAAAACTCGACAGTAACTCGGTTTTTTTAGCACGTTCTTCAAACGTCTCAGTTTTGGTGTTTACGAATCAGGGTTCGACTTTAAGCACTTGTTTACTAAATATACACTCCGTTTTTTCAAAATACTATTATGAATCATCATGCCTAATCCTTCCCCAAAGAAGTTTCTTAAAAAATCGACAGTAACTCGGTTTTTTTAGCACGTTCTTCAAACGTCCCGGTTTTGGTGTTTACGAATCAGGGTTCGACTTTAAGCACTTTTTTACTGTAATATACACTCCGTTTCTTCTAAATACAATTCAAAATCATCATGCCTAATCATTCCCCAATAAAGTTTCTTAAAAACTCGAAAGTAACTCGGTTTTTTTAGCACGTTCTTCAAACGTCACGGTGTTGGTGTTTACTAATAAGGATTCGACTTTAAGCACTTTTTTACTGTTTTATACACTCCGTTTCTTCAAAATACTATTATAAATCATCATGCCTAATCATTCCCCGAAAAAGTTTCTTAAAAATTGGACAGTTACTCGGTTTTTTAGCACGTTCTTCAAACGTCCCGGTTTTGGTGTTTACGAATCAGGGTTCGACTTTAAGCACTTTTCTACTGTAATATACACTCCGTTTCTTCGAAATAATATTCTAAATCATCATGCCTAATCATTCCCCGAAAAAGTTTCTTAAAAATTGGACAGTTACTCGGTTTTTTAGCACGTTCTTCAAACGTCCCGGTTTTGGTGTTTACGAATCAGGGTTCGACTTTAAGCACTTTTTTACTGTAATATACACTCCGTTTCTTCTGAATCCTATTCTAAATCATCATGCCTAATCATTCCCCAAAAAAGAGTCTTAAAAACTCGACAGTAACTCGGTTTTTTAGCACGTTCTTCAAACGTCCCGGTTTTGGTGTTTACGAATCAGGGTTCGACTTTAAGCACTTTTCTACTGTAATATACACTCCGTTTCTTCGAAAT
>NW_019275416.1:676-1744 GCF_002738345.1 Cucurbita maxima | reverse complement strand
CGGATTTAACGCATGCGGGGCGGCATGATCCAAACGCGATGGGCATGAGCGTGGGAGGTTCTCATTTGTAGAGAAAGAAAGAAAAGAACTGGGAGAAATTGAAAGAAAAAAAGGGGTGCAACACGAGGACTTCCCAAGTGGTCACCAAATCTTAGTACTACTCTCGCCCAAGCACGCTTAATTGCGGAGTTCTGATGGGATCCGGTGCATTAGTGCTGGTATGATCGCACCCGACATGCCATGCGCACAAAATCGGATTTAACGCATGCGGGGCGGCATGATCCAAACGCGATGGGCGTGAGCGGGGGAGGTTCTCATTTGTAGAGAAAGAAAGAAAAGAACTGGGAGAAATTGAAAGAAAAAAAGGGGTGCAACACGAGGACTTCCCAAGTGGTCACCCAACTTAGTACTACTCTCGCCCAAGCACGCTTAACTGCGGAGTTCTGATGGGATCGGGTGCATTAGTTCTGGTATGATCGCACACGACATGCCATGCGCACAAAACCGGATTTAACGCATGCGGGGCGGCATGATCCAAACGCGATGGGCGTGAGCGGGGGAGGTTCTCATTTGTAGAGAAAGAAAGAAAAGAACTGGGAGAAATTGAAAGAAAAAGAGGGGTGCAACACGAGGACTTCCCAAGTGGTCACTCAACTTAGTACTACTCTCGCCCAAGCACGCTTCACTGCGGAGTTCTGATGGGATCCGGTGCATTAGTGCTGGTATGATCGCACTCGACATGCCATGCGCACAAAATCGGATTTAACGCATGCGGGGCGGCATGATCCAAACGCGATGGGCATGAGCGTGGGAGGTTCTCATTTGTAGAGAAAGAAAGAAAAGAACTGGGAGAAATTGAAAGAAAAAAAGGGGTGCAACACGAGGACTTCCCAAGTGGTCACCCAACTTAGTACTACTCTCGCCCAAGCACGCCTAACTGCGGAGTTCTGATGGGATCCGGTGCATTAGTGCTGGTATGATCGCACCCGACATGCTATGCGCACAAAATCGAATTTAACGCATGCGGGGCGGCATGATCCAAACGCGATGGGCGTGAGCGGGGGAGGT
>NW_019275416.1:0-208 GCF_002738345.1 Cucurbita maxima | reverse complement strand
CGGCATGATCCAAACGCGATGGGCGTGAGCGGGGGAGGTTCTCATTTGTAGAGAAAGAAAGAAAAGAACTGGGAGAAATTGAAAGAAAAAAAGGGGTGCAACACGAGAACTTCCCAAGTGGTCACCTAACTTAGTACTACTCTCGCCCAAGCACGCTTAACTGCGGAGTTCTGATGGGATCCGGTGCATTAGTGCTGGTATGATCGCA
>NW_019275415.1:0-1744 GCF_002738345.1 Cucurbita maxima | reverse complement strand
AAAACAATCAAAGAGTTCTACAAGTCGAACCCTTTTGCGGAAACCCAAACAGGGAAGTTTTTAGTACGTACTAAAAAACGCCGAGTCACGGTCGACGTTTTTCTAAATTTTTCTGAGGAATGATAAGGCTTGATGATTTAAAATATTATTTCTAAGAAACGGAGTGCATAAAATAGTAATATGGTTCTTATAATCGAACCCTACTTCGGAAACCCAATTCTGGGTAATTTGAAGTACGTGTTAAAAAAACCGAGTCACGATCGACGTTTTTTTAAAGTTTTGTGAGGAATGATAAGGCTTGATGATTTAGAATATTATTTCTAAGAAACGAAGTGCATAAAACAGTAAAAGAGTTCTTCAAATCGAACCCTTCTTCGGAAACCCAAACAGGGAAGCTTGAAGTAAGTGCTAAAAAAACCGACTCACCGTCGACGTTTTTCCATAGTTTTGTGAGGAATGATAATTGAAGTAAGTGCTAAAAAAACCGACTCACCGTCGACGTTTTTCCATAGTTTTGTGAGGAATGATAAGGCTTGATGATTTAGAATATTATTTCTAAGAAACAGACTGCATAAAACAGTAAAAGAGTTCTTCAAATCGAACCCTACTTCGGAACCCCAAACAGGGAAGTTTTTAGTACGTGCTAAAAAAAACCGAGTCACGATCGACATTTTTCGATATTTTTGTGAGGAATAATAAGGCTTGATGATTTAGAATATTATTTCTTAGAAACAGAGTGCATAAAACAATAAAAGAGTTCTTCAAATCGAACCCTTCTTCGGAAACCCAAACAGGGAAGTTTTTAGTACGTGCTAAAAAAACCGAGTCACGGTCGACGTTTTTCGAAATTTTTGTGAGGAATGATAAGGCTTGATGATTTAGAATATTATTTCAAAGAAACAGAGTGCATAAAACAGTAATAGAGTTCTTCAAATCGAACCCTACTTCGAAAACCCAAATCTGGGAAGTTTGAAGTACGTGCTAAAAAAACCGAGTAACGAACGACGTATATCCAAAGTTTTGTGTGGATTGATAAGGCTCACAGATTTAGAATATTATTTCTAAGAAACGAAGTGCATAAAACAGTAAAAGAGTTCTTCAAATCGAACCCTTCTTCAGAAACCCAAACAGGGAAGTTTTTAGTACGTGCTAAAAAAACCGAGTCACGGTCGATGTTTTTCGAAATTTTTGTGAGGAATAATAAGGCTTGATGATTTAGAATATTATTTCTTAGAAACAGAGTGCATAAAACAATAAAAGAGTTCTTCAAGTCGAACCCTTCTTCGGAAACCCAAACAGGTAAGTTTTTAGTACGTGCTAAAAAAGCCGAGTCACGGTCGACGTTTTTCTAAATTTTTCTGAGGAATTATAAGGCTTGATAATTTAGAATATTATTTCTAAGAAACGGAGTGCATAAAATAGTAATATGGTTCTTATAATCGAACCCTNATTATAAGGCTTGATGATTTAGAATATTATTTCTAAGAAACGGAGTGCATAAAATAGTAATATGGTTCTTATAATCGAACCCTACTTCAGAAACCCAAATCTGGGAAATTTGAAGTACGTGTTAAAAAAACCGAGTCACGATCGACGTTTTTTGAAAGTTTTGTGAGAAATGATAAGGCTTGATGATTTAGAATATTATTTCTAAGAAACGAAGTGCATAAAACAGTAAAAGAGTTCTTCAAATCGAACCCTTCTTCGGAAACCCAAACAGGGAAGTTTTTAGTACTTGCTAAAA
>NW_019275414.1:1164-1745 GCF_002738345.1 Cucurbita maxima | reverse complement strand
CGAAGTAGGGTTCGATTTGAAGCACACTTTTACTGTTTTATGAACTCCGTTTCTTCAAAATTCTATTCTAAATCATCAAGCCTAATCATTCCACCCAAAACTTCCAAAAACCGTCGACCGTGACTCGATTTTTTTAGCACGTACTTCAAACGTCCCAGATTTGAGTTTCCGAAGTAGGGTTCGATTTGAAGCACACTTTTACTATTTTATGCACTTCGTTTCTTGGAAATTCTATTCTAAATCATCAAGCCTAATCATTCCCCCGAAAACTTCCAAAAAACGTCGAACGTGACTCGGTTTTTTTAGCACGTACTTCAAACGTCCCAGATTTGGGTTTCCGAAGTAGGGTTCGATTAGAAGCAAACTTTTACTGTTTTATGCACTCCGTTTCTTCGAAATTCTATTCTAAATCATCAAGCCTAATCATTCCCCCCAAAACTTCAAAAAAACGTCGACCGTGACTCGGATTTTTTAGCACGTACTTCAAACGTCCCAGATTTGAGTTTCCAAAGTAGGGTTCGATTTGAAGCACACTTTTACTGTTTTATGAACTCCGTTTCTTCAAAATTCTATTCTAAATC
>NW_019275414.1:0-1157 GCF_002738345.1 Cucurbita maxima | reverse complement strand
CTTTTACTGTTTTATGAACTCCGTTTCTTCAAAATTCTATTCTAAATCATCAAGCCTAATCATTCCACCCAAAACTTCCAAAAACCGTCGACCGTGACTCGGTTTTTTTAGCACGTACTTCAAACGTCCCAGATTTGAGTTTTCGATGTAGTGTTCGATTTGAAGCACACTATTACTGTTTTATGCACTCCGTTTCTTCGAAACTCTATTCTAAATCATCAAGCCTAATCATTCCCCACAAAACTTCCAAGAAATGTCGAACGTTACTCGGTTTTTTTAGCACGTACATTAAACATCCCAGATTTGAGTTTCCGAAGTAGGGTTCGATTTGAAGCACACTTTTACTGTTTTATGCACTCCGTTTCTTGGAAATTCTATTCTAAATCATCAAGCCTAATCATTCCCCCAAAAACTTCCAAAAAAAGTCGACCGTGACTCGGTTTTTTTAGCACGTACTTCAAACGTCCCGGATTTGGGTTTCCGAAGTAGGGTTCGATTAGAAGCACACTTTTACTGTTTTATGCACTCCGTTTCTTGGAAATTCTATTCTAAATCATCAAGCCTAATCATTCCCCCAAAAACTTCCAAAAAAAGTCGACCGTGACTCGGTTTTTTTAGCACGTACTTCAAACGTCCCAGATTTGGGTTTCCGAAGTAGGGTTCGATTAGAAGCACACTTTTACTGTTTTATGCACTCCGTTTCTTCGAAATTCTATTCTAAATTATCAATCCTAATCATTCTCCCGAAAACATCCAAAAAACGTCGATCGTGACTCGGTTTTTTTAGCACGTACTTCAAACGTCCCAGATTTGGGTTTCCGAAGTAGGGTTCGATTTGAAGCACACTTTTATTGTTTTATGCACTCTGTTTCTTCGAAATTCTATTTTAAATCATCAAGCCTAATCATTCCCCACAAAACTTCCAAGAAACGTCGAACGTGACTCGGTTTTTTTAGCACGTACTTCAAACGTCCCAGATTTGAGTTTCCGAAGTAGGGTTCGATTTGAAGCACACTTTTACTATTTTATTCACTTCGTTTCTTGGAAATTCTATTCTAAATCATCAAGCCTAATCATTCCCCCGAAAACTTCCAAAAAACGTCGAACGTGACTCAGTTTTTTTAGCACGTACTTCAAACGTCCCAGATTTGGGTTTC
>NW_019275413.1:137-1716 GCF_002738345.1 Cucurbita maxima | reverse complement strand
AAACATGAAACTATAAAATAAAAGAAATAAGAAAATAAAATTTCATTGTCGAGAATCAAACTCGGGAATCCTCGATGAAAGCCATATCTTCTGTGTAATGTCTAACTCTTCGACACAATTTTTTTTTGTGTGTGATAGAGTTCTCAGAGCTACTGCCACGTTTCTTGTTCTTCGATCGTGTGGCTCTTTCTTCAAAAGAGTCAACATCAAACATTAGGTCTTTGATTGGAAACCCATCCAGGGGAGCGTCGATTGCTTCAATTCCATCAATGGTCTTCCCATGATTTTTTGGTGCATGACTAGTTTTTTATACAATTCACCTTCGAGCGCCACCATAGTTTTGTATCGTCCATGAGATGCATTGTGGGCCAACGTAGCTCTCAAGTCCTCTAGGTAAGTTCCTATAGTCTTGAAATATAATATCAAAACATATTAACATATTTGATATGTTAAATAATAAAATAATTGACGTGTATCATAAACATTAAATAAAAATATATATTTGAAATTTGAATGAGATTCATATTAATTAAACATATATTATGATATTCTATGACATTTTAATATTATTTAAATAAGATATTATATCCTAATGTATTAGGTATTCAAATATATAATTTGACAAAAATTATCACAAGTTCACCATAAATAAAACCCTAGGGTTAAGTCAAAAAGCATCAAACATTAAATACTCTGATATTTTTGGTGATATTTTGCAGAGGAAGCTGATAAGGTCTTTAAAGAGCATGTGGTCATGTCTGACGTTTTAGGTTAACAACATGTTGAAAAGAAACCAAAAATTCTGATATTCGTAATTAACTACAAACCTTTGAATAAGGTTTTAGAATAAATAAGATATCCAATCCAAAAAAAAAAATGATTTGATAAAAAGAATTTAGAGTCAAATGTTTTTATAAAATTCGATATGAAATTGGAATTTTGAAAAATTCTAATTTCCTAAAAGAACAAATATTCTTAATGTCACATTTAGAAAATATGAGAGGAACGTCATGCAATTTAGGCTAAAAACACTTCATCCAAATTTCAGATGATTATGAATGATATTTTCAATCCTTTCAAAAAAATTCAATAGTTTATTATGATGATGTGTTGATATTTTCTAAAACCATTAAGATCAACACTTTAAACATCTACATACATTCATTAATGTAATCAAAAGAAATCAGCTAGTTGTGTCCATAGCCAAAATCAAATAATATCAAACTCAGATCCGTTTTCTTGGATTTTAAATTTATTTTAGCCTTAAATTTATTTTAAATTTATTTTCTAAAACCATTAAATTTATTTTAAATCAAATAATGTCTTGATGAGTGTCTTGAAAATAATACAAAGTTTTGATTTGTAAAGGATATCTCTACCACCCAAAAAAATCAAATCATTAGTCAAATAAACTCTCTGCTTAAGTCTTATTGCTCCAAGGGCAGATCTCATAGTGAAACGTGACGCATCAAATATTGGAGGTATCTAAAATTGTCAAAGAGGACAGGGAATCAATTATCATATTTCATTGAAAAGCCTCTAATAATACCATACAAATTACAAAACAGTAAAAAAAAAA
>NW_019275413.1:0-127 GCF_002738345.1 Cucurbita maxima | reverse complement strand
AAAAAAAAAATATTATTTCCATTGTATTTTGTGCACAAAATTTTTAAAGGAAATTTAAAATAAATCCAGCTTATTTGTTATACTTTTAAGTTCAACTACAATAAATCAAGAAAAGAATTGAGTGGTA
>NW_019275412.1:516-1745 GCF_002738345.1 Cucurbita maxima | reverse complement strand
TCTTAGAAATAATATTCTAAATCATCAAGCCTTATCATTCCTCACAAGACTTTCGAAAAACATCGATCGTGACTCGGGTTTTTTAGCACGTACTTCAAACTTCCCAGATTTGGGTTTCCGAAGTAGGATTCGATTTGAATGACTCCTTTCCTGTTTTATGCACTTCGTTCGTTAGAAATAATATTCTAAATCATCAATCCTTATCATTACCCACAAAACTTTCGAAAAACGTCGATCGTGACTCGGTTTTTTTAGCACGTAGTTCAAACTTCCACGATTTGGGTTTCCGAAGTAGGGTTCGATTTGAAGAACTCTTTTACTGTTTTATGCACTCCGTTTCTTAGAAATAATATTCTAAATCATCAAGCCTTATCATTCCTCACAAAACTTTCGCAAAACGTCGACCGTGACTCGGTCTTTTTAGCACGTACTAAAACCTTCCCTTTTTTGGTTTCCGAAGAAGGGTTCGATTTGAAGAACTCTTTTACTATTTTATGCACTCCGTTTCTTAGAAATAATATTCTAAATCATCAAGCCTTATCATTCCTCACAAAACTTTCGCAAAACGATGACCGTGACTCGGTTTTTTTAGCACGTACTAAAACCTTCCCTTTTTGGGTTTCCGAAGAAGGGTTCGATTTGAAGAACTCTTTTACTGTTTTCTGCACTCCGTTTCTTAGAAATAATATTCTAAATCATCAATCCTTATCATTCCTCACAAAACTTTCGCAAAACGTCAACCGTGACTCGGTTTTTTTAGCACGTACTAAAACCTTCCCTGTTTGGGTTTCCGAAGAAGGGAACGATTTGAAGAACTCTTTTACTGTTTTATGCACTCCGTTTCTTAGAAATAATATTCTAAATCATCAAGCCTTATCATTCCTCACAAAACTTTCGCAAAACGATGACCGTGACTCGGTTTTTTTAGCACGGACTGAAAACTTCCCTATTTGGGATTCCGAAGAAGGGTTCGATTTGAAGAACTCTTTTACTGTTTTATGCACTCCGTTTCTTAGAAATAATATTCTAAATCATCAAGCCTTATCATTCCACACAAAACTTTCGAAAAACGATGACTGTGACACGGTTTTTTTAGCACGGACTTAAAACTTCCCTATTTGGGATTCCGAAGAAGGGTTTGATTTGAAGAACTCTTTTACTGTTTTATGCACTCCGTTTCCCAGAAATAATATTCTAAATCATCAAGCCTTATCATTCCACACAAAACT
>NW_019275412.1:0-235 GCF_002738345.1 Cucurbita maxima | reverse complement strand
CCTTATCATTCCTCACAAAACTTTCTCAAAACGTCGACCGTGACTCGGTCTTTTTAGCACGTACTAAAACCTTCCCTTTTTGGGTTTCCGAAGAAGGGTTCGATTTGAAGAACTCTTTTACTGTTTTATGCACTCCGTTTCTTAGAAATAATATTCTAAATCATCAAGCCTTATCATTCCTCACAAACCTTTCGCAAAACGATAACCGTGACTCGGTTTTTTTAGCACGTACTAA
>NW_019275411.1:0-1746 GCF_002738345.1 Cucurbita maxima | reverse complement strand
AAATGTTTCATCTCCTCTCCAACCAATGTTGGATCTCACAATCCACTCTCCTTGGGGGTCGGCGTCTTCGCTGGCACACCGCTTTGTGACTAACTTTGATATCTTTTGTAATAGCCTAAACCCACCGTTAACAAATATTGTCCACTTTTGCCCATTACGTATCATCATCAGTCTCACAATTCTAAAACAAGTCTATTAGGGAGAGGTTTCCACACTCTTCTAAGGAATGCTTCGTTCCCATTTTCAGCCGCTAAAAAATATTGTCCATTTTTACTCATAACAAATCGTCGTCAGAATCATAGTTCTACAACACGCTACTAGAGAGATGTTTACAGACACTCATAAGTTATTCTTCATTCTTCTCTCAAACCCATGCGGGATCAAAGGGCATGGGTTCAAATCCCACGTCTGACAATTTAAATAAAGGTAAAATAAAAATACAATTATCACGACATGATTTTCCAAGCATCTAAGAAATTTAGTGTTCTTCAAGTTTACCCTTACGCCCGAATTTCAAGGACACTGTGATTGTCTGTACCGCCTGGGTGCATAACAAATGGTGAGTTGTGAGCCTCCAACAATATCTCATTCCATAATTCCTCAATTGTTGGAATATATAGGCGTCCTTGACATAACCCTTCAAAGAAACTGTGTACTCTACCTACTACTCATAATATATATATATATTTGGCATGTTTTGGTCTTCTTGTAAGATATTTGACAGCTAATCTCGAGTTGCAAATCATTTGATCTTCCAGGAGTCATATATGCCATATAGTCATATATTACATATTCGTCAACTCACCTATTGCAATTTGAATCGATAGTAGGGGAAATGGTAAGTGCATAACTAAATTACCTCATTTCTGGTATGCTTAGAAGAGTTAAACTACGTGGCACCAATGGTCGGGAATAGCTTAGATAAGCTAAATAGGGCACAACTGTAATAACTCAATTTTAAAGACTTCAAAGCACAACTATAATAACTCAATTTTCAAGACTTCAAATCCATTATTCATGACACATCGTGACACAGAAAAAAATTCATAAAATTTGGAACAAGTTTCGAAAACTAAGTACAACAACTCGTAACAAATAGAACTGACGTGACAAAGAAAATTTTTGATAAAAATTGGAACGAGATTCGAAAAACTATGGACAACAACTTGTACACATAGAACTGACGGCTCGAGACGACCCTCCTCTGTGACCTTAACTAACAATTAGTGATCACCCTAAAAGGAAAAGTAATATCTAGTGCAACTAAATAAGTAACCTACTTGTAGGCGGTAATCGAATCCTTGGTCGAGCGAGTTGCCACGGGTTTTTCTCTAAGTTATAGAAAGTCCAAGTGTAGATTATATGTAATGACCCGTTTTCTAGGGACTTAGAGTCACTAGAATATGCATGATGTAACTACTTTATGCGAAAATATTTTTTACATTATGTTTTTGTATTGAACCTACCCTTAAAAAGAACACAATATTATTATTAAGAATGCTAGATTAAGACTATGTAACAATGTTAGGAATCACGAACCTACATAATTATATGACATTGTCCACTTTGGTTGGAGGGTTAAATTTTTCCACATACTAAAATGGAATGATTCATTCCCATGCTAAAAAGAGAGATGAACCTCTGACCTTATGGTTAACAATCATGAGCCTAGATATTGTCTACCTTGACACATTACATATCGTCGTCAACCTCACGGTTTTAAAACACGTCTAATAGTAATAGATT
>NW_019275410.1:0-1746 GCF_002738345.1 Cucurbita maxima | reverse complement strand
GAGTGCATAAAACAGTAAAAGTGTGCTTCAAATCGAACCCTACTTCGGAAACTCAAATCTGGGACGTTTGAAGTACGTGCTAAAAAAACCGAGTCACGGTCGACGTTTTTTTGAAGTTTTGGGGGGATGATTAGGCTTGATGATTTAGAATAGAATTTCGAAGAAACGGAGTGCATAAAACAGTAAAAGTTTGCTTCTAATCGAACCCTACTTCGGAAACCCAAATCTGGGACGTTTGAAGTACGTGCTAAAAAAACTGAGTCACGTTCGACGTTTTTTGGAAGTTTTCGGGGGAATGATTAGGCTTGATGATTTAGAATAGAATTTCCAAGAAACGAAGTGCATAAAACAGTAAAAGTGTGCTTCAAATCGAACCCTACTTCGGAAACTCAAATCTGGGACGTTTGAAGTACGTGCTAAAAAAACCGAGTCACGTTCGACGTTTCTTGGAAGTTTTGTGGGGAATGATTAGGCTTGATGATTTAAAATAGAATTTCAAAGAAACAGAGTGCATAAAACAATAAAAGTGTGCTTCAAATCGAACCCTACTTCGGAAACCCAAATCTGGGACGTTTGAAGTACGTGCTAAAAAAACCGAGTCACGGTCGACGTTTTTTGGAAGTTTTGGGGGGAATGATTAGGCTTGATGATTTAGAATAGAATTTCGAAGAAACGGAGTGCATAAAACAGTAAAAGTGTGCTTCAAATCGAACCCTACTTCGGAAACTCAAATCTGGGACGTTTGAAGTACGTGCTAAAAAAACCGAGTCACGGTCGACGTTTTTTTGAAGTTTTGGGGGGAATGATTAGGCTTGATGATTTAGAATAGAATTTCGAAGAAACGGAGTGCATAAAACAGTAAAAGTGTGCTTCAAATCGAACCCTACTTCGGAAACTCAAATCTGGGACGTTTGAAGTACGTGCTAAAAAAACCGAGTCACGTTCGACGTTTCTTGGAAGTTTTGGGGGGAATGATTAGGCTTGATGATTTAGAATAGAATTTCGAAGAAACGGAGTGCATAAAACAGTAAAAGTGTGCTTCAAATCGAACCCTACTTCGGAAACTCAAATCTTGGACGTTTGAAGTACGTGCTAAAAAAACCGAGTCACGTTCGACGTTTCTTGGAAGTTTTGTGGGGAATGATTAGGCTTGATGATTTAAAATAGAATTTCGAAGAAACAGAGTGCATAAAACAATAAAAGTGTGCTTCAAATCGAACCCTACTTCGGAAACCCAAATCTGGGACGTTTGAAGTACGTGCTAAAAAAACCGAGTCACGTTCGACGTTTCTTGGAAGTTTTGGGGGGAATGATTAGGCTTGATGATTTAGAATAGAATTTCGAAGAAACGGAGTGCATAAAACAGTAAAAGTGTGCTTCAAATCGAACCCTACTTCGGAAACCGAAATCTGGGACGTTTGAAGTACGTGCTAAAAAAACCGAGTCACGTTCGACGTTTCTTGGAAGTTTTGGGGGGAATGATTAGGCTTGATGATTTAGAATAGAATTTCGAAGAAACGGAGTGCATAAAACAGTAAAAGTGTGCTTCTAATCGAACCCTACTTCGGAAACCCAAATCTGGGACGTTTGAAGTACGTGCTAAAAAAACCGAGTCACGTTCGACTTTTTTTGGAAGTTTTTGGGGGAATGATTAGGCTTGATGATTTAGAATAGAATTTCCAAGAAACGGAGTGCATAAAACAGTAAAAGTGTGCTTCTAATCCAACCCTACTTCGGAAACCCAAA
>NW_019275409.1:536-1747 GCF_002738345.1 Cucurbita maxima | reverse complement strand
CATTTGCAACCAATAGGTTTTACCCCATCTGGTTGATCTACAAGTTCCCAAACTGAATTGAAGTACATTGACTCCATTTCAAGATTCATGGCTTTGATCCACTGATCTCTATCTTCATCATTCATTGGCTATTTATAGGTCAATGGATCCTCACACCATCATCAGGTATGATGACTTGAGTTTCTGCGAAACCCAAGTAACGATCGGGTTGAGTTATAACCCTCCCACTACGTCGAGGCATTCTCAACTCTTGAGAAGGATGAGATTGACCAGAAGTGTCAGCTCCATCAACAACTCTTGTTGAAAGACCAACTTGATCAACAACTCTTGTTGTATTATCTATAGCTTCTTTAGAAATCTCACTTAATACTAGTTTGCTGCGAGGTTGATGATTTCTTACGTGGTCTTCCTCTAAGAATGTAGCGTTTGTTGATACAAACACTCTATTTTCTTGAGGGTCATAAAACAAACCACCTTTCGTCTCTTTGGGGTATCCTACGAGTAGACATAATTTTGAACGACGTTCTAATTTCTTGGGATTTTGCAACAACACATGTGCTGGACATCCCCAAATCCTAAAGTGACGTAAACTACCTTTATGCTCTTTCCATAACTCATAAGGTGTTTCTGAAACACTCTTAGTCGGAACCATGTTCAAAATGTATGTAGCAGTCTCCACTGCATATCCCCAAAACGGATCGGGTAATTGAGCGAAACTCATCATAGACCGAACCATGTCTAACAAAGTTCTATTTCTCCTTTCTGATACACCATTTTTTTGAGGCATACCAGGGGCTGAGAGTTGAGACCTTATTCCATGTTCTATCATATAGTCCTGAAATCTTAAGTCCATGTACTCTCCTTCTCGATCTGATCGAAGTGTTTTAATAGTTTTACCTAATAGATTCTCAACCTCAGTCTTATACTCTCTGAATTTTTCAAGAGCTTCGAACTTGTGACGCATTAGGTAAAGATAGCCATACCTTGAATAATCATCAATAAAACTGATGAAATATTCATACCCTTCTCGTGCTTTGACATAAATTGGACCACAAAGATCTGAATGCACGAGTTCTAAGATTTCTTTGTCTCTATAACCTTTTTTGGAAAACGATTGTTTAGTCATTTTACCCTCAAGACAAGACTCACATGGAGGTAAAAAGTTGTCTTCTAACTCATTTAGAAGTCCTCTTTTAACCAATCTCTCAATC
>NW_019275409.1:0-204 GCF_002738345.1 Cucurbita maxima | reverse complement strand
ATTATCTAATATAACGAATCTATCTCCAAAAAACAACTTTAAATTTCATACTGATCTTGCTGAGACAACCTCTCCTGTTCCAACCCTGAGTGTTATCTCACCGTCCGCAAGCATTCTCCAGGAGCTAGTTTCCTAGTAAAAAGAACAAATATGATTAGTCGCCCCTGAATCTAGTATCCAAGTTGAGTTGTCATACTCTACTAA
>NW_019275408.1:672-1748 GCF_002738345.1 Cucurbita maxima | reverse complement strand
CGTCAACAGAGTTCTTCAAATCGAACCCTACTTCGGAAACCCAAATCGTGGAAGTTTGAAGTACGTGCTAAAAAAACCGAGTCACGATCGTCCTTTTTTGAAGGTTTTGTGAGGAATGAGAAGGCTTGATGATTTATCATATTATTTCTATGAAACGGAGTGCATAAAACCGTCAACAGAGTTCTTCAAATCGAACCCTACTTGGAAAACCCAAATCGTGGAAGTTTGAAGTACGTGCTAAAAAAACCGAGTCACGATCGTTGTTTTTCGAAGGTTTTGTGAGGAATGATAAGGCTTGATGATTTAGAATATTATTTCTCTGAAACGGAGTGCATAAAACCGTCAACAGAGTTCTTCAAATCGAACCCTACTTCGTAAACCCAATTCGTGGAATTTTGAAGTACGTGCTAAAAAAACCGAGTCACGATCGTCATTTTTCGAAAGTTTTGTGAGGAATGATGAGGCTTGATGATTTATCATATTATTTCTAAAAAAATGAGTGCATAAAACCGTCAACAGTGTTCTTCAAATCGAACCCTACTTCGGAAACCCAAATCGTGGAAGTTTGAAGTACGTGCTAAAAAAACCGAGTCACGATCGTCGTTTTTCGAAAATTTTGTGAGGAATGATGAGGCTTGATGATTTATCATATTATTTCTAAAAAACGGAGTGCATAAAACCGTCAACAGTGTTCTTCAAATCGAACCCTACTTCGGAAACCAAAATCGTGGAATTTTGAAGTACGTGCTAAAAAAACCGAGTCACGATCGTCGTTTTTCGAAGGTTTTGTGAGGAATGATAAGGCTTGATGATTTATCATATTATTTCTATGAAACGGAGTGCATAAAACCGTCAACAGAGTTCTTCAAATTGAACCCTACTTCGCAAACCCAAATCGTGGAAGTTTGAAGTACGTGCTAAAAAAACCGAGTTACGATCGTCGTTTTTTGAAAGTTTTGTGAGGAATGATGAGGCTTGATGATTTATCATATTATTTCTAAAAAACGGAGTGCATAAAACCGTCCACAGTGTTCTTCAAATCGAACCCTACTTCGGAAACCCAAATCGTGGAAGTT
>NW_019275408.1:0-506 GCF_002738345.1 Cucurbita maxima | reverse complement strand
GTGCTAAAAAAACCGAGTTACGATCGTCGTTTTTCGAAAGTTTTGTGAGGAATGATGAGGCTTGATGATTTATCATATTATTTCTAAAAAACGGAGTGCATAAAACCGTCCACAGTGTTCTTCAAATTGAACCCTACTTCGGAAACCCAAATCGTGGAAGTTTGAAGTACGTGCTAAAAAAACCGAGTCACGATCGTCGTTTTTCGAAGGTTTTGTGAGGAATGATAAGGCTTGATGATTTAGAATATTATTTCTATGAAACGGAGTGCATAAAACCGTCAAGAGAGTTCTTCAAATCGAACCCTACTTCGCAAACCTAAATCGTGGAAGTTTGAAGTACGTGCTAAAAAAACCGAGTCACGATCGTCATTTTTCGAATGTTTTGTGTGGAATGATGAGGCTTGATGATTTATCATATTATTTCTAAAAAACGGAGTGCATAAAACCGTCAACAGTGTTCTTCAAATCGAACCCTACTTCGGAAACCCAAATCGTGGAATTTTGAA
>NW_019275407.1:0-1748 GCF_002738345.1 Cucurbita maxima | reverse complement strand
GAGTGCATAAAACAGTCAAAGAGTACTTTAAATCGAACCCTTCTTCGGAAAACTAAACACGGAAGTTTTTAGTACGTGCTAAAAAATTGATTCACTATCGACGTTCTTTCAAATTTTTGTGAGGAATGATAAGGCTTGATGATTTAGAATATTATTTCTAAGAAACGGAGTGCATAAAACAGTAAAAGAGTTCGTCAAATCGAACCCTTCTTCAGAAAATCGAACAGGGAAGTTTTTAGTACGTGCTAAAAAAACCGAGTCACGGTCCACATTTTTTGAAAGTTTTGTGAGGAATGATAAGGCTTGATGATTTAGAATATTATTTCTAAGAAACGGAGTGCATAAAACAGTAAAAGAGTTCGTCAAATCGAACCCTTCTTCGGAAACCCGAACAGGGAAGTTTTTAGTACGTGCTAAAAAAACCGAGTCACGGTCCACATTTTTCGAAAGTTTTGTTTGGAATGATAAGGCTTGATGATTTAGAATATTATTTCTAAGAAACTGTGTGCATAAAACAGTCAAGGAATACTTTAAATCGAACCCTTCTTCGGAAACCCAAATAGAAAAGTTTTAAGACGTGCTAAAAAACCGAGTCACGATCGACGTTTTTCAAAATTTTTGTGATGAATGATAAGGCTTGATGATTTAGAATATTATTTCTGAGAAACAGAGTGCATAAAACAGTCAAAGAGTACTTTAAATCGAACCCTTCTTCGGAAACCCAAATAGAGAAACAGAGTGCATAAAACAGTCAAAGAGTACTTTAAATCGAACCCTTCTTCGGAAACCCAAATAGAAAATTTTTAGTACGTGCTAAAAAACCGAGTCACGGTCGACGTTTTTTGAAATTTTTGTGAGGAATGATAAGGCTTGATGATTTAGAATATTATTTCTAAGAAACGGAGTGCATAAAACAGTCAAAGGGTACTTTAAATCGAACCCTTCTTCGGAAACCCAAACCGGGAAGTTTTTAGTACGTCCTAAAAAACCGAGTCACGGTCGACGTTTTTCGAAAGTTTTGTGAGGAATGATAAGGCTTGATGATTTAGAATATTATTTCTAAGAAACGGAGTGCATAAAACAGTAAAAGAGTTCGTCAAATCGAACCCTTCTTCAGAAAATCGAACAGGGATGTTTTTAGTACGTGCTAAAAACACCGAGTCACGGTACACATTTTTCGAAAGTTTTGTTTGGAATGATAAGGCTTGATGATTTAGAATATTATTTCCAAGAAACGGAGTGCATAAAACAGTCAAAGAGTACTTTAAATCGAACTCTTCTTCGGAAACCCAAACAGGGAAGTTGTTAGTACGTGCTAAAAAAACCGAGTCACAGTCGACATTTTTCGAAAGTTTTGTGAGGAATGATAAGGCTTGATGATTTAGAATATTATTTCTAAGAAACGGAGTGCATAAAACAGTCAAAGAGCACTTTAAATCGAACCCTTCTTCGGAAACCCAAACAGGGAAGTTGTTAGTACGTGCTAAAAAAACCGAGTCACAGTCGACATTTTTCGAAAGTTTTGTGAGGAATAATAAGGCTTGATGATTTACAATATTATTTCTAAGAAACGGAGTGCATAAAACAGTAAAAGAGTTCGTCAACTCGAACCCTTCTTCGAAAACCCAAACAGGGAAGTTGTTAGTACGTGCTAAAAAAACCGAGTCACGGTCGACAATTTTCGAAAGTTTTGTGAGGAATGATAAGGCTTGATGATTTGGAATATTATTTCTAAGAAACGGAGTGCA
>NW_019275406.1:1215-1749 GCF_002738345.1 Cucurbita maxima | reverse complement strand
TCGATTTGAAGCAATCTTTTACTATTTTATGCACTATGATTCTTCAAAATTCTATTCTAAATCATTATGCCGAATCATTCCCCACAAAAATTTTGAAAAACGTCGACCGTGACTCGGTTTTTTAGCATGTACTTCAAACGTCTCAGATTTTGGTTTTCGAAGTAGGGTTCGATTTGAAGCACTCTTTTACTTTTTTGATGCACTCCGTTGGTTCGAAATTGTATTCTACATCTACAAGCCTATTCATTCCCCACAAAACTTCCAACAAACGTCGACCGTGACTCGGTTATTTTAGCACGTACTTCAAACGTCCCAGATTTGGGTTTCCGAAGTAGGGCTCATTTTGAAGCACACTTTTACTATTTTATGCACTCCGTTTCGTTGAAATTCTATTCTAAATCATAAAGCCTAATCATTCCCCACAAAACTTTTTAAAAATGTCAGCCGTGACTCGGTTTTTTTGCCACATACTTCAAACGTCCCAAATTTGGGTTTTCGAATTAGGTTTCGATTTGAAGGACTCTTTTACTGTTT
>NW_019275406.1:0-836 GCF_002738345.1 Cucurbita maxima | reverse complement strand
CAGATTTGGGTTTCCGAAGTAGGGCTCATTTTGAAGCACACTTTTACTATTTTATGCACTCCGTTTCGTTGAAATTCTATTCTAAATCATAAAGCCTAATCATTCCCCACAAAACTTTTTAAAAATGTCACCGTGACTCAGTTTTTTTGCCACATACTTCAAACGTTCCAAATTTGGGTTTTGGAATTAGGTTTCGATTTAAAGGACTCTTTTACTGTTTTGATGCACTCCGCTTGTTGGAAATTCTTTTCTTCATCATCAAGCCTAATCATTCCCTACAAAAGTTTTAAAAATATCGACCGTGACTCGGGTTTTTTAGCACGTACTTCAAACGTCCCTGATTAGTGTTTCGAAGTAGGGTTCGATTTGAAGCAATCTTTTACTATTTTATGCACTATGATTCTTCAAAATTCTATTCTAAATCATTATGCCGAATCATTCCCCACAAAATTTTTGAAAAACGTCGACCGTGACTCGGTTTTTTAGCACGTACTTCAAACGTCCCATATTTGGGTTTCCGAAGTAGGGTTCGATTTGAAGCACTCTTTTACTGTTTTGATGCACTCCGTTGGTTCGAAATTGTATTCTACATCTACAAGCCTATTCATTCCCCACAAAACTTCCAACAAACGTCGACCGTGACTCGGTTTTTTTAGCACGTACTTCAAACGTCCCAGATTTGGGTTTCCGAAGTAGGGCTCATTTTGATGCACACTTTTACTATTTTATGCACTCCGTTTCGTTGAAATTCTATTCTAAATCATAAAGCCTAATTATTCCCCACAAAACTTTTTAAAAATGTCGACCGTGACTCGGTTTTTTTACCACATACTTCA
>NW_019275405.1:0-1749 GCF_002738345.1 Cucurbita maxima | reverse complement strand
AAACGGAGTGCATAAAACCGTCAACAGTGTTCTTCAAATCGAACCCTACTTCGGAAACCCAAATCGTGGAATTTTGAAGAACGTGCTAAAAAAACCGAGTCACGATCATCATTTTTCGAAGGTTTTGTGAGGAATGATAAGGCTTGATGATTTAGAATATTATTTCTAAGAAATGGAGTGCATAAAAACGTCAACAGAGTTCTTCAAATCAAACCCTACTTCGGAACCTCAAATCTGGAAAATTTGATGTACGTGCTAAAAAAACCGAGTCATGATCGTCGTTTTTCGAAAGTTTTGTGAGGAATGATAAGGCTTGATAATTTAGAATATTCTTTCTAACAAACGGAGTGCATAAAACCGTCAACAGAGTTCTTAAAATCGAACCCTACTTCGCAAAACCCAAATCTTGGAAGTTTGAAGTACGTGCCTAAAAAACCGAATCACGATCGTCATTTTTTGAAAGTTTTGTGAGGAATGATAAGGCTTGATCATTTAGAATATTCTTTCTAACAAACGGAGTGCATAAAACCGTCAACAGAGTTCTTCAAATCGAAACCTTACTTCGGAAACCCAAATCTGGGAAGTTTGTAGTACGTGCTAAAAAAACCGAGTCACGATCGTCGTTTTTCGAAAGTGTTGTTAGGAATGATAAGTCTTGATGATTTAGGATATTATATATAAGAAACGGAGTGCATAAAACCGCCAAGAGAGTTCTTCAAATCGAATTCTACTTCGAAAAACCCAAATATGTAAAGTTTGAAGTACGTGCCTAAAAAACCGAATCACGATCGTCGTTTTTCGAAAGTTTTGTGAGGAATGATAAGGCTTGATCATTTAGAATATTCTTTCTAACAAACGGAGTGCATAAAACCGTCAACAGAGTTCTTCAAATTGAACCCTACTTCGGAAACCAAAATCTGGGAAATTTGAAGTACGTGAAAAAAAAACCGAGTCACGATCGTCGTTTTTTCGAAAGATTTGTGATGAATGATAAGGCTTGATGATTTATCATATTATTTCTTGGAAACGGAGTGCATAAAACCGTCAACAGAGTTCTTCAAATCGAACCCTACTTCGGAAACCCAAATCTGGAAAATTTGAAGTACGTGCTAAAAAAACCGAGTCACGATCGTCGTTTTTCGAAAGTTTTGTGAGGAATGATAAGGCTTGATCATTTAGAATATTTTTCCTAACAAACGGAGTGCATAAAACCGTCAACAGAGTTCTTAAAATCGAACCCTACTTCGCAAAACCCAAATCTTGGAAGTTTGAAGTACGTGCCTAAAAAACCGAATCACGATCGTCGTTTTTCGAAGGTTTTGTGAGGAATGATAAGGCTTCACGATTTATCATATTATTTCTAAGAAATGGAGTGCATAAAAACGTCAACAGAGTTCTTCAAATCGAACCCTACTTCGCAAACCCAAATCGTGGAAGTTTGAAGTACGTGCTAAAAAAATCAAGTCACGATCGTCGTTTTTTGAAAGTTTTGTGAGGAATGATCAGGCTTGATGATTTAGAATATTATTTCTAAGAAACGGAGTGCATAAAACCGTCAACAGATTTCTTCAAATCGAACCCTACTTCGGAAACCCAAATCGTGGAAGTTTGAATTACGTGCTAAAAAATCGAGACACGATCGTCGTTTTTCGAAAGTTTTGTGAGGAATGATAAGGCTTGATGATTTAGAATATTATTTCTAAGAAACAGAGTGCATAAAACCGTCAACAGAGTTCTTCAAATCGAACC
>NW_019275404.1:586-1750 GCF_002738345.1 Cucurbita maxima | reverse complement strand
TTTAGCACGTACGTCTAACTAACCAGGTTATGGAATCGATTTACAGCACTCTTTTACTGTTTCATGCACTCCATTTCTTCAAAATTCTATTTTTAAATCATTATTCCCGATCACTCCGAGCAGAAATGTCGAAAAACGCCAACCGCTACTCAGTTTTTTTATCACGTGGTTCAAACGTCCAGGATCAGGGTACACAAATTAGGGTTTCGATTTTAAGCACTATTTTTCTACACTCCGTTTCTTCGACGTTCTATTCTAAATCATCAAGACTAAACTAAACATTCCCAACAGAAGTTTCGAGAAACGTCGACCGTGACACGGTTTTTTTAGCACGTACGTCTAACTAACCAGGTTAGGGAATCGATTTACAGCACTCTTTTACTGTTTTATGCACTCCATTTCTTCAAAATTCTATTTTTAAATCATTATTCCCGATCACTCCGAGCAGGAATTTCGAAAAACGCCGACCGCTACTCAGTTTTTTTATCACGTGGTTCAAACGTCCAGGATCAGGGTACACAAATTAGGGTTTCGATTTTAAGCACTATTTTTCTACACTCCGTTTCTTCAACGTTCTATTCTAAATCACCAAGACTAAACTAAACCTTCCCACCAGAAGTTTCGAGAAACGTCGACCGTGACACGGTTTTTTTAGCACGTACGTCTAACTAACTAGGTTAGGGAATCGATTTACAGCACTCTTTTACTGTTTTATGCACTCCATTTCTTCAAAATTCTATTTTTAAATCATTATTCCCGATCACTCCGAGCAGGAATTTCGAAAAACGCCGACCGCTACTCAGTTTTTCTATCACGTGGTTCAAACGTACAGGATCAGGGTACACAAATTAGGGTTTTGATTTTAAGCACTATTTTTTCTCACTCCGTTTCTTTGACATTCTATTCTAAATCATCAAGACTAAACTAAACCTTCCCACCAGAAGTTTCGAGAAACGTCGACCGTGNGACCGTGGCACGGTTTTTTTAGCACGTACGTCTAACTAACTAGGTTAGGGAATCGATTTACAGCACTCTTTTACTGTTTTATGCACTCCATTTCTTCAAAATTCTATTTTTAAATCATTATTCCCGATCAATCCGAGCAGGAATTTCGAAAAACGCCGACCGCTACTCAGTTTTTTTATCAAGTGGTTCAAACGTCAA
>NW_019275404.1:0-220 GCF_002738345.1 Cucurbita maxima | reverse complement strand
GAATTTCGAAAAACGTTGACCGCTACTCAGTTTTTTTATCACGTGGTTCAAACGTCCAGGATTAGAGTGCACAAATTAGGGTTTCGATTTTAAGCACATTCTATTCTAAATCATCAAGACCAAACTAAACATTCCAAACAGAAGTTTCGAGAAACGTCGACCGTGACACGGTTTTTTTAGCACGTACGTCTAACTAACCAGGTTAGGGAATCAATTTACA
>NW_019275403.1:0-1750 GCF_002738345.1 Cucurbita maxima | reverse complement strand
GTTTCTTAAAAAATTGACAGTAACTCAGTTTTTTTTCACGTTCTTCAAACGTCCCGGTTTTGGTGTTTACGAGTTAGGATTCGACTTTCAGCACTTTTTTACTTTTGTATACATTCCGTTTCTTCGAGATTCTATTTGAAATCATCATGCCTAATCATTCCCCCAAAAATTTTCTTAAAAAATGGACAGTTACTCAGTTTTTTTAGCATGTTCTTCAAACGTCCCGGTTTGGTGTTTACGAATCAGGGTTCGACTTTAAGCACTTTTTTACTGTAATATACACTCCGTTTCTTCGAAATACTATTCTAAATCATCATGCCTAATCCTTCCCCAAAAAAGTTTCTTAAAAAATCGACAGTAACTCGGTTTTTTTAGCACGTTCTTCCAACGTCCCGGTTTTGGTGTTTACAAATCAGGGTTCGACTTTAAGCACTTTTGTACTGTAATATACACTCCGTTTCTTCGAAATACTATTCTATATCATCATGCCTAATCCTTCCCGAAAAAAGTTTCTTAAAAAATCGACAGTAACACGGTTTTTTTAGCACGTTCTTCAAACGTCCCGGTTTTGGTGTGTTCGAATCAGGGTTCGACTTTAAGCACTTTTTTACTGTAATATACACTCCGTTTCTTCTAAATACCATTCTAAATCATCATGCCTAATCATTCCCCGTAAAAGTTTCTTAAAAATTGGACAGTTACTCGGTTTTTTTGGCACGTTCTTCAAATGCCCGGTTTTGGTGTTTACGAATTAGGGTTCGACATTAAGCACTTTTTTACTGTAATATACACTCCGTTTCTGCTAAATACTATTCTCAATCATCATGCCTATTAAGCACTTTTTTACTGTAATATACACTCCGTTTCTGCTAAATACTATTCTCAATCATCATGCCTAATCCTTCCCCAAAAAAGTTTCTTAAAAATCGACCGTAACTCGGTTTTTTTAGCACGTTCTTCAAACGTCCCGGTTTTGGTGTTTACGAATCAGGGTTCGACTTTAAGCACTTTTTTACTGTAATATACACTCCGTTTCTTCGAAATACTATTCTAAATCATCATGCCTAATCCTTCCCCAAAAAAGTTTCTTAAAAAATCGACAGTAACTCGGTTTTTTTAGCACGTTCTTCAAACGTCCCGGTTTTGGTGTTTACGAATCAGGGTTCGACTTTAAGCACTTTTTTACTGTAATATACACTCCGTTTCTTCGAAATACTATTCTAAATCATCATGCCTAATCCTTCCCCAAAAAAGTTTCTGAAAAAACCGACAGTAACTCGGTTTTTTTAGCACGTTCTTCAAACGTCCCGGTTTTGGTGTTTACGAATCAGGGTTCGACTTTAAGCACTTTTTTACTGTAATATACACTCCGTTTCTTCGAAATATTATTCTAAATCATCATGCCTAATCCTTCCCCAAAAAAGTTTCTTAAAAAATCGACAGTAACTCGGTTTTTTTAGCACGTTCTTCAAACGTCCCGGTTTTGGTGTTTACGAATCAGGGTTCGACTTTAAGCACTTTTTTACTGTAATATACACTCCGTTTCTGCTAAATACTATTCTCAATAATCATGCCTAATCCTTCCCCAAAAAAGTTTCTTAAAAAATCGACAGTAACTCGGTTTTTTTCGCACGTTCTTCAAACGTCCCGGTTTTGGTGTTTACGAATCAGGGTTCGACTTTAAGCACTTTTTTACTGTAATATACACTCCGTTTCTTCGAAATACTATTCTAAATCATCATGCCTAATC
>NW_019275402.1:1214-1750 GCF_002738345.1 Cucurbita maxima | reverse complement strand
TCGATTTGAAGAACTCTTCTACTGTTTTATGCACTCTGTTTCTTAGAAATAATAATCTACATCATCAAGCCATGTCATTTCTGACAAAACTTTTGACAAACGTCGACCGTGACTCGGTTTTTTTATCTCGTACTAAAAACATCCCTGTTTGGGTTTCCGAAGAAGGGTTCGATTTGAAGAACTCTTTTACTGTTTTATGCACTCCGTTTCTTAGAAATAATATTCTACATCATCTAGCCTTATCATTCCTCACAAAACTTTTGTCAAACGTCGACCGTGACTCGGTTTTTTTATCACGTACTAAAAACTTCCCTGTTTGGGTTTCCGAAGAAGGGTTCGATTTGAAGAACTGTTTTACTTTTTTATGCACTCCGTTTCTTAGAAATAATATTCTACATCATCTAGCCATATCATTCCTCATAAAACTTTTGACAAATGTCGACCGTGACTCGGTTTTTTTATCACGTACTAAAAACTTCCCTGTTAGGGTTTCCGAAGAAGGGTTCGATTTGAAGAACTCTTCTACTGTTTTATGC
>NW_019275402.1:0-860 GCF_002738345.1 Cucurbita maxima | reverse complement strand
ACCGTGACTCGGTTTTTTTATCACGTACTAAAAACTTCCCTATTTGGGTTTCCGAAGAAGGGTTCGATTTGAAGAACTCTTTTACTGTTTTATGCACTCCGTTTCTTAGAAATAATATTCTACATCATCTAGCCTTATCATTCGTCACAAAACTTTTGTCAAACATTGACCGTGACTCGGTTTTTTTATCACGTACTAAAAACTTCCCTGTTTGGGTTTCCGAAGAAGGGTTCGATTTGAAGAACTCTTTTACTGTTTTATGCACTCCGTTTCTTAGAAATAATATTCTACACCATCTAGGCTTATCATTCCTCACAAAACTTTTTTCAAACGTCGACCGTGACTCGGTTTTTTTATCACGTACTAAAAACTTCCCTGTTTGGGTTTCCGAAGAAGGGTTCGATTTGAAGAACTCTTCTACTGTTTTATGCACTCTGTTTCTTAGAAATAATAATCTACATCATCAAGCCATATCATTTCTGACAAAACTTTTGACAAACGTCGACCGTGACTCGGTTTTTTTATCACGTACTAAAAACTTCCCTGTTTTGGTTTCCGAAGAAGGGTTCGATTTGAAGAACTCTTTTACTGTTTTATGCACTCCGTTTCTTAGAAATAATATTCTACATCATCTAGCCTTATCATTCCTCACAAAACTTTTTACAAACGTCGACCGTGACTCGGTTTTTTTATCACGTACTAAAAACATCCCTGTTTGGGTTTCCGAAGAAGAGTTCGATTTGAAGAACTCGTTTACTGTTTTATGCACTCCGTTTCTTAGAATTATTATTCGATATCATCTAGCCTTATCATTCCTCACAAAACTTTTGTCAAACGTCGACCGTGACTCGGTTTTTTTA
>NW_019275401.1:0-1751 GCF_002738345.1 Cucurbita maxima | reverse complement strand
CCAGGATTAGGGTACACAAATTAGGGTTTCGATTTTAAGCACTATTTTTCTACACTCCGTTTCTTCGACATCCTATTCTAAATCATCAAGACTAAACTAAACATTCCCAACAGAAGTTGCGAGAAACATCGACCGTGACACGGTTTTTTTAGCACGTACGTCTAACTAACCAGGTTAGGGAATCGATTTACAGCACTCTTTTACTGTTTTATGCACTCCATTTCTTCAAAATTCTATTTTTAAATCATTATTCCCGATCACTCTGATCAGGAATTTCGGAAAACGCCGACCGCTACTCAGTTTTTTTATCACGTGGTTCAAACGTCCAGGATTAGGGTTCACAAATTAGGGTTTCGATTTTAAGCGCTATTTTTCTACACTCCGTTTCTTCGACGTTCTATTCTAAATCATCAAGACTAAACTAAACATTCCCAACAGAAGTTTCGAGAAACGTCAACCGTGACACGGTTTTTTTAGCACGTACGTCTAACTAACCAGGTTAGGGAATCGATTTACAGGACTCTTTTACTGTTTTATGCACACCATTTCTTCAAAATTCTATTCTAAATCATTATTCCCGATCACTCCGAGCAGGAATTTCGAGAAATGCCGACAGCTACTCAGTTTTTTTATCACGTGGTTCAAACGTCCAGGATTAGGGTACACAAATTAGGGTTTCGATTTTAAGCACTATTTTTCTACACTCCGTTTCTTCGACATCCCATTCTAAATCATCAAGACTAAACTAAACATTCCCAACAGAAGTTGCGAGAAACGTCGACCGTGACACGGTTTTTTTAGCACGTACGTCTAACTAACCAGGTTAGGGAATCGATTTACAGCACTCTTTTACTGTTTTATGCACTCCATTTCTTCAAAATTCTATTTTTAAATCATTAATCCCGATCACTCCGAGCAGGAATTTCGAAAAACGCCGACCGCTACTCAGTTTTTTTATCACGTGGTTCAAACGTCCAGGATTAGGGTTCACAAATTAGGGTTTCGATTTTAAGCGCTATTTTTCTACACTCCGTTTCTTCGACATCCTATTCTAAATCATCAAGACTAAACTAAACATTCCCAACAGAAGTTTCGAGAAACGTCGACCGTGACACGGTTTTTTTAGCACGTACGTCTAACTAACCAGGTTAGGGAATCGATTTACAGCACTCTTTTACTGTTTTATGCACTCCATTTCTCCAAAATTCTATTTTTAAATCATTATTCCCGATCACTCTGATCAAGAATTTCGGAAAACGCCGACGGCTACTCAGTTTTTTTATCACGTGGTTCAAACGTCCAGGATTAGAGTACACAAATTAGGGTTTCGATTATAAGCACTATTTTTCTACACTCCGTTTCTTCGACATCCTATTCTAAATCATCAAGACTAAACTAAACATTCCCAACAGAAGTTTCGAGAAACGTCGACCGTGACACGGTTTTTTTAGCACGTACGTCTAACTAACCAGGTTAGGGAATCGATTTACAGCACTCTTTTACTGTTTTATGCACTCCATTTCTTCAAAATTCTATTTTTAAATCATTATTCCCGATCACTCCGATCAGGAATTTAGAAAAACGCCGACCGCTACTCAGTTTTTTTATCACGTGGTACAAACGACAAGATTAGAGTACACAAATTAGGGTTTCGATTTTAAGCACTATTTTTCTACACTCCGTTTCTTCGACGTTCTATTCTAAATCATCAAGACTAAACTAAACATTCCCAACAGAAGTTTCGAGAAACG
>NW_019275400.1:0-1751 GCF_002738345.1 Cucurbita maxima | reverse complement strand
TGCATAAAACCGTCAACAGTGTTCTTCAAATCGAACCCTACTTCGGAAACCCAAATCGTGGAAGTTTGAAGTACGTGCTAAAAAAACCGAGTCACGATCGTCGTTTTTCGGAAGTTTTGTGAGGAATAATAAGGCTTGATGATTTATCATATTATTTCTAAGAAACGGAGTGCATAAAACCGTCAACAGTGTTCTTCAAATCGAACCCTACTTCGGAAACCCAAATCGTGGAAGTTTGAAGTACGTGCTAAAAAAACCGAGTCACGATCGTCGTTTTTCGAAAGTTTTGTGAGGAATGATAAGGCTTGATGATTTAAAATATTATTTCTAAGAAACGGAGTGCATAAAACCGTCAACAGTGTTCTTCAAATCGAACCCTACTTCGGAACCCCAAATCGTGGAAATTTGAAGTACGTGCTAAAAAAACCTAGTCACGATCGTCGTTTTACGAAAGTTTTGTGAGGAATGATAAGGCTTGATGATTTATTAAATTATTTCTAAGAAACGGAGAGCATAAAACCGTCAAAAGAGTTCTTCAAATCGAACCCTACTTCGAAATTATTTCTAAGAAACGGAGAGCATAAAACCGTCAAAAGAGTTCTTCAAATCGAACCCTACTTCGGAAACCAAAATCTGGGATGTTTGAAGTACGTGCTAAAAAAACCGAGTCACGATCGTCGTTGTTCGAAAGTTTTGTGAGGAATGATAAGGCTTGATCATTTATCATATTATTTCTAAGAAACGGAGTGCATAAAACCGCCAACAGAGTTCTTCAAATCGAACCCTACTTCGGAAACCCAAATTGTGGAAGTTTGAAGTACGTGCTAAAAAAACCGAGTTACGATCGTCATTTTTCGAAAGTTTTGTGAGGAATGATGAGGCTTGATCATTTAGAATATTCTTTCTAACAAAAGGAGTGCATCAAACCGTCAACAGAGTTCTTCAAATAGAACCCTACTTTGGAAACCAAAATCGTGGAAATTTTAATTACGTGCTAAAAAAACTGAGTCACGATCGTCGTTTTTCGAAAGTTTTGTGAGGAATGATAAGGCTTGATGATTTATCAAATTATTTCTAAGAAACGGAGTGCATAAAAACGTCAACAAAGTTCTTCAAATCGAACCCTACTTCGGAACCCCATATCTGGGAAGTTTTAAGTACGTGCTGAAAAAACCGAGTCACGATCGTCGTTTTTCGAAAGTTTTGTGAGGAATGATAAGGCTTGATGATTTATCATATTATTTCTGAGAAACGGAGTGCATAAAACCGTCAATAGTGTTCTTCAAACCGAACCCTACTTCGGAAACCCAAATCTGGAAAATTTGAAGTACGTGCTAAAAAAACCGAGTCACGATCGTCGTTTTTCGAAAGTTTTGTGAGGAATGATAAGGCTTGATGATTTAAAATATTATTTCTAAGAAACGGAGTGCATAAAACCGTCAACAATGTTCTTAAAATCGAACCCTACTTCGGAAACCCAAATCGTGGAAGTTTGAAGTACGTGCTAAAAAAACCGAGTCACGATCGTCGTTTTTCGAAAGTTTTGTGAGGAATGATAAGGCTTGATGATTTATCAAATTATTTCTAAGAAACGGAGTGCATAAAAACGTCAACAGAGTTCTTCAAATCGAACCCTACTTCGGAAACCCAAATCTGGGAAATTTAAATACGTGCTAAAAAAACCTAGTCACGATCGTCGTTTTACGAAAGTTTTTTGAGGAATGATAAGGCTCGATGATTTATCATATTAT
>NW_019275399.1:890-1751 GCF_002738345.1 Cucurbita maxima | reverse complement strand
GCCTTATCATTCCAAACAAAACTTTCGAAAAACGTCGACCGTGACTCGGTTTTTTTAGCATGTACTAAAGATTTCCCTTTTTGGGTTTCCGAAGAAAGGTTCGAGTTGAAGAACTCTTTTATTGTTTTATGCACCCCGTTTCCAAGTAATAATATTCTAAATCACCAAGCCTTATCATTCCTCACAAAATTTTCGAAAAACATCGACCATGACTCGGTTTTTTTAGCATGTACAAAAGATTTCCCTGTTTGGGTTTCCGAAGAAGGGTTCGATTTGAAGAACTCTTTTACTGTTTTATGCACTCCGTTTCCTATAAATAATATTCTAAATCATCAAGCCATATCATTCCTCACAAAACTTTCGAAAAACGTCGACCGTGACTCGGTTTTTTTAGCATGTACTAAAGATTTCCCTTTTTTGGTTTCCGAAGAAGGGTTCGAGTTGAAGAACTCTTTTATTGTTTTATGCACCCCGTTTCCAAGTAATAATATTCTAAATCATCAAGCCTTATCATTCCTCACAAAACATTCGAAAAACATCGACCGTGACTCGATTTTTTAAGCATGTACTAAAGATTTCCCTGTTTGGGTTTCCGAAGAAGGGTTCGAGTTGAAGAACTCTTTTATTGTTTTATGCACCCCGTTTCCAAGTAATAATATTCTAAATCATCAAGCCTTATCATTCCTCACAAAACTTTCGAAAAACATCGACCGTGACTCGATTTTTTAAGCATGTACTAAAGATTTCCCTGTTTGGGTTTCCGAAGAAGGGTTCGATTTGAAGAACTCTTTTAGTGTTTTATGCACCCCGTTTCCAAGTAATAATATTCTAAATCATCAAGCCTTATCATTCTTCACAAAA
>NW_019275399.1:0-684 GCF_002738345.1 Cucurbita maxima | reverse complement strand
ATGCACCCCGTTTCCAAGTAATAATATTCTAAATCATCAAGCCTTATCATTCCAAACAAAACTTTCGAAAAACGTCGACCGTGACTCGGTTTTTTTAGCATGTACTAAAGATTTCCCTTTTTGGGTTTCCGAAGAAAGGTTCGAGTTGAAGAACTCTTTTATTGTTTCATGCACCCCGTTTCCAAGTAATAATATTCTAAATCATCAAGCCTTATCATTCCTCACAAAATTTTCGAAAAACATCGACCGTGACTCGGTTTTTTAAGCATGTACTAAAGATTTCCCTTTTTGGGTTTCCGAAGAAGGGTTCGATTTGAAGAACTGTTTTATTGTTTTATGCACCCCATTTCCAAGTACTAATATTCTAAATCATCAAGCCTTAGCATTCCTCGCAAAACTTTCGAAAAACGTCGACCGTTACTCGGTTTTTTTAGCATGTACTAAAGATTTCCCTGTTTGGGTTTTCGAAGAAGGGTTCGATTTGAAGAACTCTTTTACTGGTTTATGCACTCCGTTTCCTAGAAATAATATTCTAAATCATCAAGCCTTATCATTCGTCACAAAAATTTTGAAAAACGCCGACCGTTACTCGGTTTTTTGATCATGTACTAAAGATTTCCCTGTTTGGGTTTCCGAAGAAGGGTTCGATTTGAAGAACTCTTTTATTTTTTTATGCACCCCGTT
>NW_019275398.1:0-1752 GCF_002738345.1 Cucurbita maxima | reverse complement strand
CGAAAGTTTTGTGAGGAATGATAAGGCTTGATGATTTAGAATATTATTTCTGAGAAACAGAGTGCATAAAACAGTAAAAGAGTTCTTCAAATCGAACCCTTCTTCAGAAACACAAACAGGTAAGGTTTTAGTACGTGCTAAAAAACCGAGTCACGGTCGACGTTTTGCGAAAGTTTTGTGAGGAATGATAAAGCTTTATGATTTAGAATATTATTTCTAAGAAACGGAGTGCATAAAATAGTAAAAGAGTTCTTCAAATCGAACCCTTCTTCGGAAACCCAAACAGGGAAGTTTTCAATCCGTGCAAAAAAAACCGAGTCACGGTCATCGTTTTTCGAATGTTTTGTGTGGAATGATAAGGCTTGATGATTTAGAATATTATTTCGGAGAAACGGAGTGCATAAAACAGTAAAAGAGTTCTTCAAATCGAACCCTTCTTCGGAAACCCAAACAGGGAACGTTTTAATACGTGTTAAAAAAACCGAGTCACGGTCGACGTTTTTCGAAAGTTTTGTGAGGAATGATAAGGCTTGATGATTTAGAATATTATTTCAAGAAACGGAGTGCATAAAACAGTAAAAGAGTTCTTCAAATCGAACCCTTCTTCGGAAACCCAAACAGGGAAGTTTTCAATCCGTGCTAAAAAAACCGAGTCACAGTCATCGTTTTTCGAATGTTTTGTGTGGAATGATAAGGCTTGATGATTTAGAATATTATTTCTGAGAAACGGAGTGCATAAAACAGTAAAAGAGTTCTTCAAAACGAACCCTTCTTCGGAAACCCAAAGAGGGAAGTTTTCAGTCCCTGCTAAAAAAACCGAGTCACGGTCATCGTTTTTCGAAAGTTTTGTGAGGAATGACAAGGCTTGATGATTTAGAATATTATTTCTAAGAAACGAATTGCATAAAACAGTAAAAGAGTTCTTCAAATCGTTCCTTTCTTCGGAAACCCAAACAGGGAAGGTTTTAGTACGTGCTAAAAAGACCGAGTCACGGTCGACGTTTTGCGAACGTTTTGTGAGGAATGATAAGTCTTGATGATTTAGAATATTATTTCTGAAAAACAGAGTGCATAAAACAATAAAAGAGTTCTTCAAATCGAACCCTTGTTCGGAAGCCCAAACAAAGAAGTTTTTCAGTCCGTGCTAAAAAAACCGAGTCACGGTCGACGTTTTGCGAAAGTTTTGTGAGGAATGATAAGTCTTGATGATTTAGAATATTATTTCTGAGAAACAGAGTGCATAAAACAGTAAAAGAGTTCTTCAAATCGAACCCTTCTTCAGAAACACAAACAGGTAAGGTTTTAGTACGTGCTAAAAAACCGAGTCACGGTCGACGTTTTGCGAAAGTTTTGTGAGGAATGATAAGGCTTTATGATTTAGAATATTATTTCTAAGAAACGGAGTGCATAAAATAGTAAAAGAGTTCTTCAAATCGAACCCTTTTTCGGAAACCCAAACAGGGAAGTTTTCAATCCGTGCAAAAAAAACCGAGTCACGGTCATCGTTTTTCGAATGTTTTGTGTGGAATGATAAGGCTTGATGATTTAGAATATTATTTCGGAGAAACGGAGTGCATAAAACAGTAAAAGAGTTCTTCAAATCGAACCCTTCTTCGGAAACCCAAACAGGGAACGTTTTAATACGTGCTAAAAAAACCGAGTCACGGTCGACGTTTTTCGAAAGTTTTGTGAGGAATGATAAGGCTTGATGATTTAGAGTTCTTCAAAACGAACCCTTCTTCGGAAACCCAA
>NW_019275397.1:0-1753 GCF_002738345.1 Cucurbita maxima | reverse complement strand
GTAAAAGAGTTCGTCAAACCGAACCCTTCTTCGGAAACCCAAACAGGGAAGTTGTTAGTACGTGCTAAAAAAACCGTGTCACGGTCGACATTTTTAGAAAGTTTTGTGAGGAATGATAAGGCTTGATGATTTAGAATATTATTTCTAAGAAACGGAGTGCATAAAACAGTCAAAGAGTTCGTCAAATCGAACCCTTCTTCGGAAACCCAAAAAGGGAAGTTGTTAGTACGTGCTAAAAAAACCGAGTCACGGTCGACATTTTTTGAAAGTTTTGTGAGGAATGATAAGGCTTGATGATTTAGAATATTATTTCTAAGAAACGGAGTGCATAAAACAGTAAAAGAGTTCGTCAAATCGAACCCTTCTTCGGTAAACCGAATAGGGAAGTTTTTAGTACGTGCTAAAAAAACCGAGTCACGGTCCACATTTTTCGAAAGTTTTGTTTGGAATGACAAGGCTTGATGATTTAGAATATTATTTCTAAGAAACGGAGTGCATAAAACAGTAAAAGAGTTCGTCAAATCGAACCCTTCTTCGGAAACCCAAACAGGGAAGTTGTTAGTACGTGCTAAAAAAACCGAGTCACGGTCGACATTTTTCGAAAGTTTTGTGAGGAATGATAAGGCTTGATGATTTAGTATATTACTTCTAAGAAACGGAGTGCATAAAACAGTCAAAGAGTACTTTAAATCGAACCCTTTTTCGGAAACCCAAACAGGGAAGTTTTTAGTACGTTCTAAAACACCGAGTCACGGTCGACGTTTTTCGAAATTTTTGTGAGGAATGATAAGGCTTGATGATTTAGAATATTATGAGTCACGGTCGACGTTTTTCGAAATTTTTGTGAGGAATGATAAGGCTTGATGATTTAGAATATTATTTCTAAGAAACGGAGTGCATAAAACAGTAAAAGAGTTCGTCAATTCGAACCCTTCTTCGGTAAACCCAAACAGTGAAGTTGTTAGTACGTGCTAAAAAATCCGAGTCACGGTCGACATTTTTCGAAAGTTTTGTGAGGAATGATAAGGCTTGATGATTTAGTATATTACTTCTAAGGAACGGAGTGCATAAAAAAGTCAAAGAGTACTTTAAATCGAACCCTTCTTCGGAAACCCAAACAGGGAAGTTGTTAGTACGTGCTAAAAAATCCGAGTCACGGTCGACATTTTTCGAAAGTTTTGTGAGGAATGATAAGGCTTGATGATTTAGTATATTACTTCTAAGGAACGGAGTGCATAAAAAAGTCAAAGAGTACTTTAAATCGAACCCTTCTTCGGAAACCCAAACAGGGAAGTTGTTAGTACGTGCTAAAAAACCGAGTCACGGTCGACGTTTTTCGAAATTTTTGTGAGGAATGATGAGGCTTGATGATTAAGAATATTATATCTAAGAAACGGAGTGCGTAAAACAGTAAAAGAGTTCGTCAAACCGAACCCTTCTTCGGAAACCCAAACTGGGAAGTTGTTAGTACGTGCTAAGAAAACCGTGTCACGGTCGACATTTTTCGAAAGTTTTGTGAGGAATGATAAGGCTTGATAATTTAGAATAATATATCTAAGAAACGGAGTGCATAAAACAGTAAAAGAGTTCGTCAAATCGAACCCTTCTTCGGAAACCCAAACAGAAAAGTTGTTAGTACGTGCTAAAAAAACCGAGTCACGGTCGACATTTTTCGAAAGTTTTGTGAGGAATGATAAGGCTTGATGATTTAGTATATTACTTCTAAGAAACGGAGTGCATAAAACAGTCAAAG
>NW_019275396.1:0-1753 GCF_002738345.1 Cucurbita maxima | reverse complement strand
GATGATTTAGAATATTATTTCTAAGAAACAGAGTGCTTAAAACAGTAAAAGAGTTCTTCAAATCGAACCCTACTTCGGAAACCCAAATTTGGGAAGTTTGAAGTACTTGCTAAAAAATCCGAGTTACTATCGACGTTTTTTGAAAGTTTTGTGGGTAATGATAAGGCTTGATGATTTAGAATATTATTTCTAAGATACGGAGTGCATAAAACAATAAAAGAGTTCTATAAATCGAACCGTTCTTCGGAAACCCAAAGAGGGATGTTTTTAGTACGTGCTAAAAAAACCGAGTCACGGTCGACGTTTTGGAAAGTTTTGTGAGGAATGATAAGGCTTGATGACTTAGAATATTATTTCTAAGATACGGAGTGCATAAAACTGTAAAAGAGTTCTTCAAATCGAACCCTACTTCGGAAACCCAAATTTGGGAAGTTTGAAGTACGTGCTAAAAAAACCGAGTCACGATCGACATTTTTTGAAAGTTTTGTGAGGAATGATAAGGCTTGATGATTTAGATATTATTTCTAAGATACGGAGTGCATAAAACTGTAAAAGAGTTCTTCAAATCGAACCCTTCTTCGGAAACCCAAACAGGGATGTTTTTAGTACGTGCTAAAAAAACCGAGTCACGTTCGACGTTTTTAGAAAGTTTTGTGAGGTATGATATGGCTTGAGGATTTAGAATATTATTTCTAAGAAACGGAGTGCATAAAATAGTAAAAGAGTTCTTCAAATCGAACCCTTCTTCGGAAACCCAAACAAGGATGTTTTTAGTACGTCCTAGTAAAAGAGTTCTTCAAATCGAACCCTTCTTCGGAAACCCAAACAAGGATGTTTTTAGTACGTCCTAAAAAAAGAGTTCTTCAAATCGAACCCTTCTTCGGAAACCCAAACAAGGATGTTTTTAGTACGTCCTAAAACAACCGATTCACGGACGACGTTTTTCGAAAGTTTTGTGAGGAATGATAAGGCTTGAGGATATAGAATATTATGTCTAAGAAACGGAGGGAATAAAACATTAAAAGAGTTCTTCAAATCGAACCCTTGTTCGGAAACCCAAACAGGGAACTTGTTAGTACGTGCTAAAAAAACTGAGTCACAGTCGACGTTTTTCGAAATTTTTGGTAGGAATGATAAGGCTTGATGATTTAGAATATTATTTCTAAGAAACGGAGTGCTTAAAACAGTAAAAGAGTTCTTCAAATCGAACCCTACTTCGGAAACCCAAATTTGGGAAGTTTGAAGTACTTGCTAAAAAATCCGAGTTACAATCGACGTTTTTTGAAAGTTTTGTGAGGAATGATAAGGCTTGATGATTTAGAATATTATTTCTAAGATACGGAGTGCATAAAACAGTAAAAGAGTTCTATAAATCGAACCGTTCTTCGGAAACCCAAAGAGGGATGTTTTTAGTACGTGCTAAAAAAACCGAGTCACGTTCGACGTTTTTCGAAAGTTTTGTGAGGAATGATAAGGCCTGAGGATTTAGAATATTANTATTTCTAAGAAACGGAGTGCATAAAACAGTAAAAGTGTTCTTCAAATCGAACCCTTCTTCGGAAACCCAAACAGGGATGTTTTTAGTACGTCCTAAAACAACCGATTCACGGACGACGTTTTTCGAAGGTTTTGTGAGGAATGATAAGGCTTGAGGATTTAGAATATTATTTCTAAGAAACGGAGGGAATAAAACATTAAAAGAGTTCTTCAAATCAAACCCTTCTTCGGAAACCGAAACAGGGAACTTGTTAGT
>NW_019275395.1:0-1753 GCF_002738345.1 Cucurbita maxima | reverse complement strand
TGTTAGAAATAATATTCTAAATCACCAAGCCTTATCATTCCTCACAAAACTTTCGAAAACCGTCGATCGTGACTCGGTTTTTTTAGGAAGTACTTCAAACTTCCCAGATTTGGGTTTCCGAAGAAGGGTTCGATTTGAAGAACTCCTTTACTGTTTTATGCACTCCGTTTCTTAGAAATAATATTCTAAATCATCAAGCCTTATCACTCCTCACAAAACTTTCGAAAACCGTCGATTATGACTCGGTTTTTTTAGCACGTACTTCAAACTTTTCAGATTTGAGTTTCCGAAGTAGGGTTCGATTTGAAGAACTCCTTTACTTTTTTATGCACTCCGTTTCTTAGAAATAATATTCTAAATCATCAAGCCTTATCAATCCTCACAAATTTTTTGAAAACCGTCGATCGTGACTCGGTTTTTTTAGCAAGTACTTTAAACTTCCCAGGAAGTAGGGTTCGATTTGAAGAACACGTTTACTATTTTATGCACTCCGTTTCTTAGAAATAATATTCTAAATCATCAAGCCTTATCATTCCTCACCAAACTTTTGAAAATCGTCGATCGTGACTCGGTTTTTTTAGCAAGTACTTCAAACTTCCCAGGAAGTAGGGTTAGATTTGAAGAACTCTTTTATTGTTTCATGCATTCCGTATCTTAGAAATAATATTCTAAATCATCAAGCCTTATCATTCCTCACTAAAATTTCGAAAAACGTTGATCGTGACTCGGTTATTTTAGCACGTACTTCAAACTTCCCAGATTTGGGTTTCCGAAGGAGGGTTCGATTTGAAGAACTCTTTTACTGTTTTATGCACTCCGTTTCTTAGAAATAATATTCTAAATCATCAAGCCTTATCATTCCTCACAAAACTTTCGAAAACCGTCGATCGTGACTCGGTTTTTTTAGCAAGTACTTCAAACTTCCAAGATTTGAGTTTCCGAAGAAGGGTTCGATTTGAAGAACTCTTTTACTGTTTTATGCACTCCGTTTCTTAGAAATAATATTCTAAATCATCAAGCCTTATCATTCCTCACAAAACTTTCGAAAACCGTCGATCGTGACTCGGTTTTTTTAGCACGTACTTCAAACTTCCCAGATTTGGGTTTCCGAAGTAGGGTTCGATTTGAAGAACACGTTTACTATTTTATGCACTCCGTTTCTTAGAAATAATATTCTAAATCATCAAGCCTTATCATTCCTCACCAAACTTTTGAAAACCGTCGATCGTGACTCGGTTTTTTTAGCAAGTACTTCAAACTTCGCATGAATAAGAGTTCGATTTGAAGAACTCTTTTACTGTTTTATAAGAACACTTTCTTAGAAATAATATTTTAAATCATCAAGCCTTATCATTCCTCACAAAACTTTCGAAAACGTCGATCGTGACTCGGTTTTTTTAGCAAGTACTTCAAACTTCCCAGATTTTGGTTTCCGAAGAAGGGTTCGATTTGAAGAACTCCTTTACTCTTTTATGCACTCCGTTTCTAGAAATAATATTCTAAATCATAAAGCCTTATCATTCCTCACAAAACTTTCGAAAACGTCGATCGTGACTCGTTTTTTTAGCACTTACTTCAAACTTCCCAGATTTTGGTTTCCGAAGAAGGGTTCGATTTGAAGAACTTCTTTACCGTTTTATGCACTCCGTTTCATAGAGATAATATTCTAAATCATCAAGCCTTATCATTCCTCACAAAGCTTTCGAAAACTGTCGATCGTGACTCGGTTTTCTTAACACGTACTTCAAACTTC
>NW_019275394.1:0-1753 GCF_002738345.1 Cucurbita maxima | reverse complement strand
AAAAAAAATTGGTTGGTTGAAAAATTATGAAACTTGATTTATAGATCCATTAGAATGTCCCATTCATGAATCAATCGAGTTCCTGGAAAAAAACATTGTAAAACTCAAGATATTCGACCGTATGACGGCTCAGAAAAATCGTGTCTAGGCCTGGCATACCAAAAATGCCTCAAAATGTACTATATAGGGGGGTGACTAGTCTGCATGGGCTGGCCATGGGGGCGCCCCCTATATCCTCCGCCACCCCCATGCCCCAAGCACTATGCACCGCACATGGGCATATGCTTGGGGTGTGGGGGTGGTTGATGGCGGACGACGGCGGTTGACGGCGGCGGTGCGGTGGCGAAACTTGCAGGTTCGAGGTAGTTGTCGGTCGCGCCTTCGGGCGTGCAACATGATCCTTGTTGAGATGGGACAGTTGCGATGTTGCCTTCTAACTTGGGCTGCCTTCGGGATGGTGGATGGTCGGTACGACGACAAAGCGTGCAAGGAGGGGTGGAGTTGGGTGCCTTCGGGCGTCCAACATGAGCCTCGTCGAGCGTGCGGCGTTGTGGTGACGCCGTCGGGCCATCCTTGGGGCAGCCCTATGTTTTGAAGGCCTGTGGTGCCAGGACATGTTCGGCTGGTTGGAATCGGGTGCCTTTGGGCGTGCGACATGAGCCTCGTTGAGCGCGGAACGTTGCAATGTTGCCTTCTGACTGGGAATCTCTGGTGTGAGGACTGTGGATGGCTGCTGGTACGATGATGAAACATGCAAGGTGGGGTGGAGCTGGGTGCCTTCGGGCGTGCGGCATGAACCTCGTTGAGTGTGGGACATCGTTGTGGCATGCCTCCCTTCCTTGGGCCAGCCCTATGTTTTGAAGGCTGCGTGGTGGCAGAACATGCTTGGTGGGGCGGAGTCAAACGACCGTGGGCGTGCGACATGAGACTAGTTGGGCATGGAATGTCGCCTTCTAACTTGTGCTGCCTTCGGGATGGTGGATGGTCGGAACGACGACAAAGCGTGCAAGGTGGGGTGGAGTTGGGTGCCTTCGGGCGTCCAACATGAGCCTCGTCGAGCGTGCGGCGTTGTGGTGACGCCGTCGGGCCATCCTTGGGGCAGCCCTATGTTTTGAAGGCGTGTGGTGCCAGAACATGTTCGGCTAGTTGGAATCGGGTGCCTTTGGGCGTGCGACATGAGACTAGTTGAGCATGGAATGTGGCCTTCTAACTTGTGCTGCCTTCGGGATGGTGGATGGTCGGAACGACGACAAAGCGTGCAAGGTGGGGTGGAGTTGGGTGCCTTCGGGCGTCCAACATGAGCCTCGTCGAGCGTGCGACGTTGTGGTGACGCCGTCGGGCCATGCTTGGGGCAGCCCTATGTTTTGAAGGTTGCGTGTTGGCAGAACGTGCACGGTTGGGCGGTGTCAAGTGCCTTCGGGCGTGCGACGTGAGCCTCGCTTTACACGGAAGGTTGCGATGCTGACTTCAAACTCGGGCCGTCTCTAGGATGGTTGATGGCCTGACCGCGCACGACGCTTTGGGCTTGGCTTCGAATGATGATTTTGAACCCCCGCTCGCGGTGGGTGTGAATAGTCGATCGTCGTCAAAGGTCGTTTTAGCGTACGGCGCATGAGTGGCGATTTGGTTGCGTGGGTCTGTAGGCTTGATGCTCGGGCATCAAACTGTAGGCGACATCCCCTCCTCATTGGTGTGTCCCAAAGTATTTTGAGTGACCGTAGTCCGTTGGTTCTTGCACAGATTACCTCGTGCA
>NW_019275393.1:0-1754 GCF_002738345.1 Cucurbita maxima | reverse complement strand
TGGATCCATACATCTCAATCGAAAAACAATAAATAGAAAAAGAGAGAATCGGAATTGATCGATGTGTTTTTTCAAACAAACTAAAAGAAAATGAAAGACAACATAAATCATGTATCAACTAAGTCAATCCCACTAAAAAATTTGATTAAGAATAAGAAAGAGGAATCTCTAATCAAAATACTAAACATAGGGTAATAATTTTGAACTCATTGAAAAATACTAAACCTAGGATCATACCAATCAAATTCTTTCTTTTTGAATAAAAAAGAAAATTCCATTATTAGTAAAAATAAAAAAGAAAGTAATTGAAAAGAAAAAAAAATCTCCTCTAATACTAGGCAAGAAAAAAACTCTGGAATGATTTGACTTAAATATAGTAGAAAGAAAAAACAATACAAGAAGAATAAGAATATTTTATTTCTTCCTAAATAGATATTTTATTTTTTAATTGTGATAGTATAATTCCTTAATTGGCATGAATAATATCAATGTATATTGTCTCTAGCTTAAACGGATAAATCTCATAAAATTTACTGAATCTTGTATTTAAAGATGAGAAATGAATTTGGAGATTCTGATAGTTCCCATGGAGTTTCAGGTTAATAAGGAATTATTAAAAAATAAATATTTATTATTGAACATGTTCGTCTGTTGTACAAAATGATGGACAATTTATTATATATCAAACCATATGTATTTTATTAATTCATAAAAATAAGTACTAAATTAATCAAATATATCAAGAAAAAGACTATCCTTACCGGAAGAGTTTTAGTAAATTCATTGCAATAAATCAAAAAATGAATGAAAAGAGAACCAAAAATCATTATGATTTACTTCGGGAAAATTTCCTATCACCCAAAAGTCTGTGAGAGTTGAGAATTCTAATGTGTTTCAATTCTAGAAATAGAAATGATATCCATAGAAATACATAATTTTACAATGAAAATAAGAAAAACTCGTGATCAAGTTTTAGATAAAAGTAGCAAACATGTTGATAGATATAAAAATGAATTCAAGTTTTCTCTGGCCTAATTATCAATTGGAAGATTTAGCTCGTATGAATTGTTATCGGTTTGATAACAAATAAGAACAGTCATTTTAGTATGGTAAGGATCCATATGTATCCATAAAAATTAGTTAATGCTATATTTTTCTAATATTAACCATACCACTAGACAAAATGCTCTTATAGTGGATCTATCATTTTTAGTTTCCCGTGTGTATACGTTTTCCGCACCTCAATATATGAAATTTATCCAACCTCAATATATGAAGTTTATCCACATATTTTTGTGCTTTAGAACCTATTATTATTGTCATGTTAACTTCACATGGTCTATCACACAGTTGAAACAGCATTGCCACTAGAGTCCATGCACTCCATTGGGATAAATATGTTAAAAATTAGGCCCCTTTGATAACTATTTTGTTTTTTTTTCTTCGTTTTTTTCAAAATTATGTATTTTATCCTTTTATTAAAAAAAACATTTGAATTTTCACAAAATTTCACTCCAAACTAAGTTTTTGAAAAATATATATTTTTTTTTTCTTTATTTTAGTTTTCCAAACCTAGATGGATATGGAGTGGCCAGTTTTCAAAACTTTCTTTGGAACAATATTTATGTTGTAAAATGGGATTAACTTCCTTTAAGTTTATGTAGTTTCTTTTTATTGCTATGTTTACTTCTATCTCATGTTACTCCATTTGTATTTACTTCGTTTTATACAAAAGTTCATCGTAATTAATAAAT
>NW_019275392.1:0-1754 GCF_002738345.1 Cucurbita maxima | reverse complement strand
TAATACAGTAGTGAGTATTCTCGCTTGTCACTCGAGAGACCTGAGTTTGAACCCCGACAATAATAAGCTTAATTTTCTTTTGAAAATTTGCAACGCATTTGAAATTGGATTACTTGTTTCGAATCTTGGATTGATAAAATCTAGAGCGTTGACAATGGATCACTTTTTCTAAAGACGATTGGTAAAATCTGGAGCGTTAACAAATAATTTATTTTTTATGAGTCGTTTTAGTGGTACAATGGGGAGTATTTCCGCTTGTCATTCGAGTTATTATGTTCCAGAGGTCGTTGTAATACAAGGGCGAGCATTCCTGCTTGTCACTCAGTGACCCAAGTTTGATCCCGAACAATAACAAGTTTAATCTTGTTTTTACAATTTTAGTCGGATTCAAAATTGAATTACTTTTTGTAACGGCGATGGATAAAATCTGGTTTGTTAACAAATATTATATTTTTCGAAAGTCGTCGTTGTAGAGTGGTGAGTACTCCCACGAGTTTGATCCCCCGCAGCGACGATTTTTAATTTTCTTTTGAATTCGAAATTCGGTAGTGGTGAACCGGATGATTTGGGTTTGTTTCCCAACAACGAAATTTGGGATTGGATTCCTTTTTCTCTCGTGTGTTAACAAATAATATATTTTTCAGAGGTCGATGTAATACAGTAGTGAGTATTCCCGCTTGTCACTCGAGAGACCTGAGTTTGAACCCCGACAATAATAAGCTTAATTTTCTTTTGAAAATTTGCACCGCATTTGAAATTGGATTACTTGTTCCGAATCTTGGATTGATAAAATCTAGAGCGTTGACAATGGATCACTTTTTCTAAAGACGATTGGTAAAATCTAGAGCGTTAACAAATAATTTATTTTTTATGAGTCGTTTTAGTGGTACAATGGGGAGTATTTCCGCTTGTCATTTGAATTATTATGTTCCAGCGGTTGTTGTAATACAAGGGCGAGCAATCGTGTTTGTCACTCAGTGACCCAACTTTGATCCGGAACAATAACAAGTTTAATCTTCTTTTTACAATTTTAGTCGGATTCAAAATTGAATTACTTTTTGTAACAGCAATGGATAAAATCTGGTTTGTTAACAAATATTATATTTTTCGACAGTCGTCGTTGTAGAGTGGTAAGTACTCCCACGAGTTTGATCCCCCGCAGCGATGATTTTTAATTTTCTTTTGAATTCGAAATTCGGTAGTGGTGAACCGGATGATTTGGGTTTGTTTCCCACTAACGAAATTTAGAATTGGATTCATTTTTCTCTCTTGTGTTAACAAATAATATATTTTTCAGAGGTCGATGTAATACAGTAGTGAGTATTCCCGCTTGTCACTCGAGAGACCTGAGTTTGAACCCTGACAATAATAAGCTTAATTTTCTTTTGAAAATTTGCACTGCATTTGAAATTGGATTACTTGATCTGAATCTTCGATTGATAAATTCTAGAGCTTTGACAATGGATCACTTTTCCAAAAGATGATTGGTAAAATCTAGAGCGTTAACAAATAATTTATTTTTTATGAGTCGTTTTAGTGGTACAATGGGGATTGGTAAAATCTAGAGCGTTAACAAATAATTTATTTTTTATGAGTCGTTTTAGTGGTACAATGGGGAGTATTTCCACTTGTCATTCGAGTTATTATGTTCCAGAGGTCGTTGCAATACAAGGGCGAGCATTCCTGCTTGTCACTCAGTGACCCAAGTTTGATCCCGAACAATAAAAAGTTTAATCTTGTTTTTACAATTTTAG
>NW_019275391.1:0-1754 GCF_002738345.1 Cucurbita maxima | reverse complement strand
ATTTATTTGTTGATTGTCATTTCCACCCTCCTTGGCCTTTTGACTTTGTTCTCATTTTATTCCTAAAGATCATATTTAGATCTTAAAAAAAACAATATAGAATTTTACTTCTTAATATTGTGTTTATACATAGTTTGGGCATGTGCAATTCTACTAAAAAATATAATAGTCCCTTATTTGTTTGATTGTTTATTATTTTATTTTTATGTTATTTTACAATTAACTTGTCATGATTGTCCATGCCCAATCCCAATGGACAACCCTTCGATCCGATCTGCCTGCCCTTATTGCACGGTTTAGAGAGCACTTGTGTATGTGATGTCAGCCCAGCCTCGAAAATCAAGCTTTGCCCTGCTTATTCACTCGGACAATGCTCCCCCGTAGCAATGCTCCCCCGTAGCGTAGCGATGAAGAAGATGATCATTTATTTAGTAGGTGAACAGTCGAAGAACCACTCTAACGAAGAATGGAGCTTCTTTGTTTTGAAACATATTCTTTTGCACAACAAGCTGCTGGGTCAATATCCCTTGCTATTAAATCTGCTCCAGTTATCTCATCTATAGAAGAAGCTGGTATAGAATAGGTCGTCAGGGGTGGGGGCTTTACCGGGGGGACTAACTAGTAAAAGGCCAAGGAGTACTGTCCACTCCAGCCCAGCCCCTTAGAATAGTCCCATTTTTCCTCCACGCAGATAAGGGGCTAGCTTGCTACTATAAGAATTGCTTTATCCATATATTAGCTTACCTTTCCAAGTTTATCCATATATTAGCTTACCTTTCCAAGTGGCCACACGCTTAACCGCGAAATTCTGATGGGATCCGGTGCATTAGTGCTATTAGCTTACCTTTCCAAGTTTATCCATATATTAGCTTACCTTTCCAAGTGGCCACACGCTTAACCGCGAAATTCTGATGGGATCCGGTGCATTAGTGCATTAGCTTACCTTTCATTTGTAGAGAAAGGAAGAAAAGAACTCGGAGAAATTGAAAGAAAAAAAGGGGTGCAACACGAGGACTTCCCAAGTGGTCACCCAACTTAGTACTACTCTCGCCCAAGCACGCTTAACTGCGGAGTTCTAATGGGATCCGTTGCATTAGTGCTGGTATGATCGCACCCGACATGCCATGCGCACAAAATCGGATTTAACGCATGCGGGGCGGCATGATCGAAACGCGATGGGCGTGAGCGGGGGAGGTTCTCATTTGTAGAGAAAGGAAGAAAAGAACTCGGAGAAATTGAAAGAAAAAATGAGGTGCAACACAAAGACTTCCCAAGTGGTCACCGAACTTAGTACTACTCTCGCCCAAGCACGCTTAACTGCGGAGTTCTGATGGGATCCGGTGCATTAGTGCTGGTATGATCGCACACGACATGCCATGCGCACAAAATCGGATTTAACGCATGCGGGGCGGCATGATCGAAACGCGATGGGCGTGAGCGGGGGAGGTTCTCATTTGTAGAGAAAGGAAGAAAAGAACTCGGAGAAATTGAAAGAAAAAAAGGGGTGCAACACGAGGACTTCCCAAGTGGTCACCCAAATTAGTACTACTCTCGCCCAAGCACGCTTAACTGCGGAGTTCTAATGGGATCCGTTGCATTAGTGCTGGTATGATCGCACAAAAAATAAGCGCATAAAATCGGATTTAACGCATGCGGGGCGGCATGATCGAAACGCGATGGGCGTGAGCGGGGGAGGTTCTCATTTGTAGAGAAAGGAAGAAAAGAACTGGGAGAAATTGAAAGAAAAAAAGGGG
>NW_019275390.1:0-1755 GCF_002738345.1 Cucurbita maxima | reverse complement strand
CCGAGTAACAGACCATATTTTAAGAAACTTTTATGGGGAGTGATCAAGCATGATCTTTTACAAGAGAATGTCGAAGAAAGAGAGTGTATAAAGCAGAAAAATAGTGCTTGAAATCGTAACCCTAAGTCGCAAACCCCAAACCGGGACGTTTGAAAAACGTGCTAAAAAACCGAGTAACTATCCATGTTTCTCAAAACTTTTATGGCGAATGATTAGGCATGATGATTTAGTATAGACGGTCGAAGAAATAGAGTATATAAAGCAGTAAAAATGTGCTTAAAATTGAAACCCTGTTTCGTAAACCCCGAACGTGGGCTTTTGAAGCACGTGCTATAAAAAACGGGTAACTGTGAATGTTTTCCAAACTTTTTTGGGGAATGATTAGGCATGATGATTTATAATCGAAGAAACGGAGTGTATAAAGCAGCAATAAATTTCTTACAATCGAAAGCCCAATTCACAAACGCCAAACCGACACGTGCTAAAAAAACCGAGTAACAGACCATATTTTAAGAAACTTTTATGGGGAGTGATCAAGCATGATCTTTTACAAGAGAATGTCGAAGAAACAGAGTGTATAAAGCAGAAAAATAGTGCTTGAAATCGTAACCCTAAGTCGCAAACCCCAAACCGGGACGTTTGAAAAACGTGCTAAAAAACCGAGTAACTATCCATGTTTCTCAAAACTTTTATGGCGAATGATTAGGCATGATGATTTATTATAGCGGGTCGAAGAAACGGAGTATATAAAGCAGTAAAAATGTGCTTAAAATTGAAACCCTGTTTCGTAAACCCCGAACGTGGGCTTTTGAAACACGTGCTATAAAAAACGAGTAACTGTGAATGTTTTCCAAACGTTTTTGGGGAATGATTAGGCATGATGATTTATAATCGAAGAAACGGAGTGTATAAAGCAGCAATAAATTTCTTACAATTGAAAGCCTAATTCACAAACGCCAAACCGACACGTGCTAAAAAAACCGCGTAACAGACCATATTTTAAGAAACTTTTATGGGGAGTGATCAAGCATGATCTTTTACAAGAGAATGTCGAAGAAACAGAGTGTATAAAGCAGAAAAATAGTGCTTGAAATCGTAACCCTAAGTCGCAAACCCCAAACCGGGACGTTTGAAAAACGTGCTAAAAAAACCGAGTAACTATCCATGTTTCTCTAAACTTTTATGGCGAATGATTAGGCATGATGATTTATTATAGCGGGTCGAAGAAACGGAGTATATAAAGCAGTAAAAATGTGCTTAAAATTGAAACCCTGTTTCGTAAACCCCGAACGTGGGCTTTTGAAACACGTGCTATAAAAAACGAGTAACTGTGAATGTTTTCCAAACGTTTTTGGGGAATGATTAGGCATGATGATTTATAATCGAAGAAACGGAGTGTATAAAGCAGCAATAAATTTCTTACAATCGAAAGCCTAATTCACAAACGCCAAACCGACACGTGCTAAAAAAACCGAGTAACAGACCATATTTTAAGAAACTTTTATGGGGAGTGATCAAGCATGATCTTTTACAAGAGAATGTCGAAGAAACAGAGTGTATAAAGCAGAAAAATAGTGCTTGAAATCGTAACCCTAAGTCGCAAACCCCAAACCGGGACGTTTGAAAATCTCGCTAAAAAAACCGAGTAACTATCCATGTTTCTCAAAACTTTTATGGCGAATGATTAGGCATGATGATTTAGTATAGACGGTCGAAGAAACAGAGTATATAAAGAAGTAAAAATGTGCTTAAAAT
>NW_019275389.1:0-1756 GCF_002738345.1 Cucurbita maxima | reverse complement strand
TACACTCTGTTTCTTAGAAATAATATTTTAAATCATGAAGCCATATCATTCCTCACAAAACTTTCGAAAAACGTCGACTCTAACTCGGTTTTTTTAGCACGTTCTAACAACTTCCCTATTTGGGTTTACGAATAAGGGTTCGATCTGAAGAACTCTTTTACTATTTTATGCACTCCGTTTCTTAGAAATAATATTCTAAATCATCAAGCCTTATCATTCCTCACCAAACTTTCGAAAAACGTCGACCGTGACTAGGTTTTTTTAGCACGTACTTCAAACTTCCCAAATTTGGGTTTCCGAAGTAGGGTTCGAATTGAAGAACTCTTTTACTGTTTTATGCACTCCGTTTCATAGAAATAATATTCTAAATCATCAAGCCTTATCATTCATAAAAAAAAATTCGCAAAACGTCGACTGTGACTCTGTTTTTTTAGCACGTACTAACAACATCTCTGTTTGGGTTTCCGAAGAAGGGTTCGATCTGAAGAACTCTTTTACTCTTTTATGCACTCCGTTTCTTAGAAATAATATTCTAAATCATCAAGCCTTATCATTCCTACCAAAATTTTAGAAAAACGTCGACTGTGACTCGGTTTTTTTAGCATGTACTAACAAGTTCTCTGTTTGGGTTTCCGAAGAAGGGTTCGATTTGAAGAACTCTTTTACTGTTTTATGCACACCGTTTCTTAGAAATAATATTCTAAATCATCAAGCCTTATCATTCATCAAAAAAATTTTGAAAAACGTCGACTCTGACTCTGTTTTTTTAGCACGTTCTAACAACTTCCCTATTTGGGTTTCCGAATAAGGGTTCGATCTGAAGAACTCTTTTACTATTTTATGCACTCCGTTTCTTAGAAATAATATTCTAAATCATCAAGCCTTATCATTCATAAAAAAAAATTCGCAAAACGTCGACCGTGACTCTGTTCTTTTAGCACGTACTAACAACATCTCTGTTTGGGTTTCCGAAGAAGGGTTCGATCTGAAGAACTCTTTTACTATTTTATGCACTCCGTTTCATAGAAATAATATTCTAAATCATCAAGCCTTATCATTCATAAAAAAAAATTCGCAAAACGTCGACTGTGACTCTGTTTTTTTAGCACGTACTAACAACATCTCTGTTTGGGTTTCCGAAGAAGGGTTCGATCTGAAGAACTCTTTTACTATTTTATGCACTCCGTTTCTTAGAAATAATATTCTAAATCATCAAGCCTTGTCATTCCTACCAAAATTTCGAAAAACATCGACTGTGACTCGGTTTTTTTAGCACGTACTAACAACTTCCCTGTTTGTGTTTCCGAAGGAGAGTTCGAGTTAAAGAACTCGTTTACTGTTTTATGCACTCCGTTTCTTAGAAATAATATTCTGAATAATCAAGCCTTATCATTCCTCACCAAACTTTCGAAAAACGTCGACCGTGACTCGGTTTTTTTAGCACGTACTTCAAACTTCCCAAATTTGGGTTTTCGAAGTAGGGTTCGATTTGAAGAACTCTTTTACTGTTTTATGCACTCCGTTTCTTAGAAATAATATTCTAAATCATCAAGCCTTATCATTCATCAGAAAATTTTCGAAAAACGTCGACCGTGACTCGCTTTTTTTAGCACGTACTAAAAACTTCCCTCTTTCGGTTTCTGAAAAAGTGTTCGATTTGAAGAACACTTTTACTATTTTATGCAGTTCGTTTCTTAGGAATAATATTCTAAATCATCAAGCCTTATCATTCCTCACAAAAATTTCGAAAAACGTG
>NW_019275388.1:0-1693 GCF_002738345.1 Cucurbita maxima | reverse complement strand
AATGAACCCCTTTTGGTCGAACCAAGAGAGACAGGTAAGGTAAGATTAAAAGCTAATGAGATTTTAAATTTAAAAACCGATGGAAAAAAAAAAATAATTAAAACTCATCCTATCTATACCACATTGCCGGAACATCTTCAAATAATTTCGATTAAAGTGGAAGAAATTAATAAATAAGTAGTGTATAGGTTCAATTACCTTAACAAATTTTAATATTATANAGGTAAGGTAAGATTAAAAGCTAATGAGATTTTAAATTTAAAAACCGATGGAAAAAAAAATAATTAAAACTCATCCTATCTATACCACATTGCCGGAACATCTTCAAATAATTTCGATCAAAGTGGAACAAATTAATAAATAAGTAGTGTATAGGTTCAATTACCTTAACAAATTTTAATATTATAATTCATTAAAACTAATACCCCATATCAAGTTTTAAAAAAAGAAAAAACACACACAAGAACAGCAAATTAATATGATTTACAATAATATTATATTTGAACATTCCAGGTTATGGATATATTGATTAGTTAAATTCATTTAGGCAGCCAAGGGTGGTAAATATCGTACAATTTGGTTTTATAGTCAATTGATTAGTTAAATTCATTTAGGCAGCCAAGGGTGGTAAATATCGTACAATTTGGTTTTATAGTCAAACATACAGATACCTTGTTTTCCAACAATCCACAAACACAGAGTTTTGTTGCATTTGATTTTATCTCTCCTATCCTTGTAGATATCAAAGTACTGCGAAAACCCAGGCCATTGAAAGGTACAGTAAAATTGTGTTGACCTCCAAAAGTTTGGTCGAAAGGTGAAGGCGTAGCCGCCCAAAAACGGGAGCTGGTGGATTCCCAAGTCATCATCGTAAATATGATAATGCTTGTGTCGGGTTTGTTTCACTTTTATACTTGCAAAATTAATTTTAATTGTCTACCGCTCCGATCGATATGTTATATTAGGATGGGTGACCCAATATTACGTGCTTACTTATCGATTGTTTTTTTTATTGTTATTAGTATTTTTGTGATTTACAAAAACAACTCATAAGAGCCATCGTTAACCATCCGTCGTTAACTGTAACACATCCGTCGTTAAACAACTCATAAGAGCCATCGTTATGGTCCTTTAACTTTAAAGCTGATAATCAAGGGTGAGTTTTGATATTTTGTATTCTTGTCATAAAAGAGGGTAACGTATAGTCTACATGGTATGTTCGTATTTCCCTCCTCTGATATGCCATTTATTAATTGAAAATGTTTATATTATCGCCTGATATGACACATTGTAAAATATCATTTATATCATATCTTTGTATTATCCTTTCCTTAAATAAACGGAACGTTTTCAAATAATTTCTCTTCAAGTTAGGAAAAATAAATGGTACGTTGGACATTGTGGCTTTATTAGACCTTTGATAGGGTTATTCTTCGTTAACCCAACATAACTTATGCAGTGACTAAATTCTATTCAATCATACTTGCCTCTACTCTAGGCTAAGTCCTAATGCTCGACCTTACCTTTATTCTAGGCCAAAAGTCTTCGAAACCAATGTCGCATCTTGTATAGTTGTTTTGATTACCAATCATGACCAAAATAAGTTGACAATTCTTAATATCATAATTTATGTTGATAGCATTTATATTCACTTATACTAATCATATCAAGCTTTGATAAAAAGAAGAAGAAA
>NW_019275387.1:0-1759 GCF_002738345.1 Cucurbita maxima | reverse complement strand
TGACTCGGTTTTTTTAGCACGTACTTCAAACTTCCCAAATTTGGGTTTCCGAAGTAGGGTTCGATTTGAAGAACTCTGTTGACGGTTTTATGCACTCCGTTTCTTAGAAATAATATGATAAATCATCAAGCCCTATCATTCCTCACAAAACTTTCGATAAACGACTCCGTTTTTTTAGCACGAACTTCAAACTTCCACGATTTGGGTTTCCGAAGTAGGGTTCGATTTGAAGAACTCTTGATATGAACCACGACCAAGGAATTTCCATACCTGAAGGTCCAATTACAAGGACGAGAGCTAAGAAGCTACAACAAACCTTATACAGTTATATTCAAGCTATGGTGAGCTCATCAAAGAAAATTCTAGAAGACGCTGGAGACCTCCCTTATATGTTGTGCAAAGTTGAGCTTCAAGAAAGATATGAATTAAATGCACTTTAAGTTGCATTTAATGAACTCCACTTAATTTATGAAACTAGTCCAAGGATGAGTCAATAAGCACATTTTATTAATTGCATTATTTTATTATAGTTTAAATATTTGTTTGTCATATTTAAGCTAGTTTTAAATATAGGAGTTAAGGTTATATTGTAACCCACATAGGTTACTATATTCCACCATTAACTAGCCATTTAATATGGAGGTTATGAGTATTTTTCATTTACTAGCCCATTTAATTTGGGAGTTATATATCCATAGGTTAAGGTTGTAAGGGCTATATAAAGCCTTCTTTTCTTTGATTAGACATCAAATTTTGGAATTAAGAATAGAATTTCTATTTTAGCTTTGTTGAGAGCTAATTTTTCTTTGCAAATTCTTGTGTTTAGAACTTGCATGTAGAGTCATTCAAGTGGTATTGATCAAACCTCTTGTGAAGTGATTCGAATCACGAGTTTAGAAACGAGTTTTCTTTACTCTTGATCTTGACCATCAAGGTAATCCGTTCCATACTTTCCCTTGGGTTGATTTTCCATATCATTTGGTATCAGAGCTTCAGGCTCAAGATCGGATATATGTTTCATTGTGCTTATCTCTTTTAATTCTCTTATAATTTTTTTTTTCTCAGTTTGTGTAGAATGTTCATGTTCTATCACAAAAATATATAACAAAAAAAAAAAAAAAAAATCTTATGTTCTTTAAAGTGTTAGATCTGGATCTTATCAACACTTTGTTCTTCTTTAAAATCTTCTAAATCAATTTTCTTGTTGGTAAATTGATTATATTTTACCAATCAGAAGAAAAAAAAATCATTGAAAGAAAGAAAGCATATTGATGTTAAATGTCTTTTTTTTTTCCTCTTGATTATTATATGTAACTCTCATATGTTACTACGTCTACATTAGTTCTTAATCATTTTCTTTCTTTAATTCGTTTCTTTGTCGTTATTCGGATTGCTCCTTCAATACCCTTGTGTATGTCTTGAGTGTGCTGTCTATTCACTTTGAATTGCACTTAGCTCTATAACATAGCTTGTCTCACATCCCAATTTGTTTTTTGGAGTGTGATTTGTGTGTGCTCAATTGTGAGGGTGAGTTTGTAAGGGAGTGACACATTGATTCGAGTGATGAGTGATAAACACGAGTGAACTACATTTACGAGTGAATACACGTGAGGGAGTGCTTGTGAGGTCCTTTTTTTTTTCTTTCTTTTACCTTTTTTTTTTTTTGTAGCATGGAAAATCCAGAGGACAATACTGACATTACTGATGCACGATTGAGAGAAGCCCAACAACGAACCATGGAAAGACTAATTCGAGGAAT
>NW_019275386.1:1283-1760 GCF_002738345.1 Cucurbita maxima | reverse complement strand
TTACTGTTTTATGCACTCCGTTTCTTAGAAATAATATTCTAAATCATCAAGCCTTATCATTCCTCACAAAACATTCGAAAAACGTCGATCGTGACTCGGTTTTTTTAGCACGTACTTCAAACTTCCCTAATTTGGGTTTTCGAAGTTGGGTTCGATTTGATGAACTCTTTTACTGTTTTATGCACTCCGTTTATTAGAAATAATATTCTAAATCATCAAGCCTTATCATTCCTCACAAAAGTTTCGAAAAACGTCGATCGTGACTCTGTTTTTTTAGCACGTACTTCAAACTTCCCAGATTTGGGTTTCCGAAGTGGGGTTCGATTTGAAGAACTCTTTTACTGTTTTATGCACTCCGTTTCTTAGAAATAATATTCTAAATCATCAAGCCTTATCATTCTTCACAAAAGTTTCGAAAAACGTCGATCGTGACTCGGTTTTTTTAGCACGTACTTCAAACTTCCCTAATTTGGGTTT
>NW_019275386.1:0-809 GCF_002738345.1 Cucurbita maxima | reverse complement strand
GTTTCTTAGAAATAATATTCTAAATCATCAAGCCTTATCATTCCTCACAAAAGTTTCGAAAAACGTCGATCGTGACTCTGTTTTTTTAGCACGTACTTCAAACTTCCCAGATTTGGGTTTCCGAAGTGGGGTTCGATTTGAAGAACTCTTTTACTGTTTTATGCACTCCGTTTCTTAGAAATAATATTCTAAATCATCAAGCCTTATCATTCCTCACAAAACTTTCGAAAAACGTCGATCGTGACTCGGTTTTTTTAGCACGAACTTCAAACTATCCAGATTTGGGTTTCCGGAGTAGGGTTCGATTTGAAGAACTCATTTACTGTTTTATGCACTCCGTTTCTTAGAAATAATATTCTAAATCATCAAGCCTTATCATTCCTCACAAAACTTTCGAAAAACGTCGATCGTGACTCGGTTTTTTTAGCACGTACTTCAAACTTCCCAGATTTGGGTTTCCGAAGTGGGGTTCGATTTGAAGAACTCTTTTACTGTTTTACGCTCTCCGTTTCTTAGAAATAATATTCTAAATCATCAAGCCTTATCATTCCTCACAAAAGTTTCGAAAAACGTCGATCGTGACTCGGTTTTTTTAGCACGTACTTCAAACTTCCCAGATTTGGGTTTCCGAGGTGGGGTTCGATTTGACGAACTCTTTTACTGTTTTATGCTCTCCGTTTTGTTAGAAATAATATTCTAAATCATCAAGCCTTATCATTCCTCACAAAAGTTTCGAAAAACGTCGATCGTGACTCTGTTTTTTTAGCACGTACTTCAAACTTCCCAGATTTGGGTTTCCGAAGTGGGGT
>NW_019275385.1:1503-1760 GCF_002738345.1 Cucurbita maxima | reverse complement strand
GCATGATTTTTTACAAAAGAATGTCGAAGAAAGAGAGTGTATAAAGCAATAAAATAGTGCTTGAAATCGAAACCCTAATTCGAAAACCCCAAACCGGGAAGTTTGAAACACGTGCTAAAAAAACTGAGTAACTATCCATGTTTCTCAAAACTTTTATGGCGAATGATTAGGCATGATGATTTCTAATAGGGGGTCGAAGAAACGGAGTGTATAAAGCAGGAAAAATGTGCTTAAAATTGAAACCCCGTTTCGTAAAC
>NW_019275385.1:0-1225 GCF_002738345.1 Cucurbita maxima | reverse complement strand
ATTTTAAGAAACTTTTAAGGGGAGTGATTAAGCATGATTTTTTACAAAAGAATGTCGAAGAAAGAGAGTGTATAAAGCAGTAAAATAGTGCTTGAAATCGTAACCCTATTTCGCAAACCCCAAACCGGGACGTTTGAAAAACGTGCTAAAAATACTTAGAAACTATCCATGTTTGTCAAAACTTTTATGGCGAATGATTAGGCATGATGATTTCTAATAGGGGGTCGAAGAAACGGAGTGTATAAAGCAGGAAAAATGTGCTTAAAATTGAAACCCCGTTTCGTAAACCCCGAACGTGGGCTTTTGAAACACGTGCTATAAAAAACGAGTAACTGTGAATGTTTTCCAAAACTTTTGTGGGGAATGATTAGGCCAGATGATTTAAAATTTATGAAACGGAGTGTATGAAGCAGCAATAAATTTCTTAAAATCGAAAGCCTAATTCACAAACGCCAAACCGACACGTGCTAAAAAAACCGAGTAAGAGTCCGTATTTTAAGAAACTTTTAAGGGGAGTGATTAAGCATGATTTTTTACAAAAGAATGTCGAAGAAAGAGAGTGTATAAAGCAATAAAATAGTGCTTGAAATCGAAACCCTAATTCGAAAACCCCAAACCGGGAAGTTTGAAACACGTGCTAAAAAAACTGAGTAACTATCCATGTTTCTCAAAACTTGTATGGCGAATGATTAGGCATGATGATTTCTAATAGGGGGTCGAAGAAACGGAGTGTATAAAGCAGGAAAAATGTGCTTAAAATTGAAACCCCGTTTCGTAAACCCCGAACGTGGGCTTTTGAAACACGTGCTATAAAAAACGAGTAACTGTGAATGTTTTCCAAAACTTTTGTGGGGAATGATTAGGCCAGATGATTTAAAATTTAAGAAACGGAGTGTATAAAGCAGCAATAAATTTCTTAAAATCGAAAGCCTAATTCACAAACGCCAAACCGACACGTGCTAAAAAAACCGAGTAACAGTCCATATTTTAAGAAACTTTTAAGGGGAGTGATTAAGCATGATTTTTTACAAAAGAATGTCGAAGAAAGAGAGTGTATAAAGCAATAAAATAGTGCTTGAAATCGAAACCCTAATTCGAAAACCCCAAACCGGGACGTTTGAAAAACGTGCTAAAAATACTTAGTAACTATCCATGTTTGTCAAAACTTTTATGGCGAATGATTAGGCATGATGATTTCTAATAGGGGGTCGAAGAAACGGAGTGT
>NW_019275384.1:0-1761 GCF_002738345.1 Cucurbita maxima | reverse complement strand
ACGATCGTGACTTGGTTTTTTTAGCACGTGCTTCAAATTTTCCAGATTTGGGTTTCGGAAGTAGGGTTCGATTTGAAGAACTCTGTTGACAGTTTTATGCACTCCGTTTCTTAGAAATAATATGATAAATCATCAAGCCTTATCATTCCTCACAAAACTTTCGAAAAACGACGATCGTGACTCGGTTTTTTTAGCACGTACTTCAAATTTCCAAGATTTGGGCTTCCGAAGTAGGGTTCGATTTGAAGAACTCTGTTGACGTTTTTATGCACTCCGTTTCTTAGAAATAAGATGATAAATCATCAAGCCTTATCATTCCTCACAAAACTTTCGAAAAACGACGATCGTGACTTGGTTTTTTAGCACGTACTTCAAATTTCCCAGATTTGGGTTTCCAAAGTAGGGTTCGATTTGAAGGACTCTGTTGACGGTTTTATGCACTCCGTTTCTTAGAAATAATATGATAAATAATCAAGCCTTATCATTCCTCACAAAACTTTCGAAAAACGACGATCGTGACTCGATTTTTTTAGCACGTACATCAAATTTCCCAGATTTGGGCTTCCGAAGTAGGGTTCGATTTGAAGAACTCTGTTGACGGTTTTATGCACTCTGTTTCGTAGAAATAATATGATAAATCATCAAGCCTTATCATTCCTCACAAAACTTTCGAAAAACGACGATCGTGACTCGGTTTTTTTAGCACGTAATTAAAACTTCCACGATTCGGGATTCCGAAGTAGGGTTCGATTTGAAGAACTCTGTTGACGTTTTTATGCACTCCGTTTCTTAGAAATAAGATGATAAATCATCAAGCCTTATCATTCCTCACAAAACTTTCGAAAAACGACGATCGTGACTAGGTTTTTTTAGCACGTACTTCAAATTTCTTAGATTTGGGTTTCCGAAGTAGGGTTCGATTTGAAGAACTCTGTTGACGATTTTATGCACTCCGTTACTTAGAAATAATATGATAAATCATCAAGCCTTATCATTCCTCACAAAACCCTCGAAAAACGACGATCGTGACTAGGTTTTTTTAGCACGTACTTCAAATTTCCCAGATTTGAGTTTCCGAAGTAGGGTTCGATTTGAAGAACTCTGTTGACGGTTTTATGCACTCCGTTTCTTAGAAATAATATGATAAATCATCAAGCCTTATCATTCCTCACAAAACATTCGAAAAACCACGATCGTGACTTGGTTTTTTTACCACGTACTTCAAATTTTCCAGATTTGGGTTTCGGAAGTAGGGTTCGATTTGAAGAACTCTGTTGACGGTTTTATGCACTCCGTTTCTTAGAAATAATATGATAAATCATCAAGCCTTATAATTCCTCACAAAAATTTCGAAAAACGACGATCGTGACTCGGTTTTTTTAGCACGTACTTCAAATTTCCCAGATTTGGGCTTCCGAAGTAGGGTTCGATTTGAAGAACTCTGTTTACGTTTTCATGCAATCCGTTTCTTAGAAATAATATGATAAATCATCAAGCCTTATCATTCCTCACAAAACTTTCGAAAAACGACGATCGTGACTCGGTTTTTTTAGCACGTACTTCAAACTTCCACGATTCGGGTTTCCGAAGTAGGGTTCGATTTGAAGAACTCTGTTGACGGTTTTATGCACTCCGTTTCCTAGAAATAATATGATAAATCATCAAGCCATATCATTCCTCACAAAACCCTCGAAAAACGACGATCGTGACTAGGTTTTTTTAGCACGTACTTCAAATTTCCCAGATTTGAGTTTCCGAAGT
>NW_019275382.1:0-1747 GCF_002738345.1 Cucurbita maxima | reverse complement strand
ACCCCGAACCCGGGCTTTTGAAACACGTGCTATAAAAAACGAGTAGTTGTGAATGTTTTCCAAAACTTTTCTGGGGAATGATTAGGCCTGATGATTTAAAATGGAAGAAACGGAGTGTATAAAGCAGCAATAAATTTCTTAAAAACGACAGCCTAATTCACAAACGCCAAACCGACACGTTATAAAAGAACTGAGTAAAAGTCAATATTTTAAGAAACTTTTAAGGGGAGTGATTAAGCATGATTTTTTACAAAAGAATGTCGAAGAAAGAGAGTGTATAAAGCAGTAAAATAGTGCTTGAAATCGTAACCCTAATTCGCAAACCCCAAACCGGGACGTTTGAAAAACGTGCTAAAAAACCGAGTAACTATCCATGTTTCTCAAAACTTTTATGGCGAATGATTAGGCATGATGATTTCTAATAGGGGGTCGAAGAAACGGAATGTATAAAGCAGGAAAAATATGCTTAAAATTGAAACCTCGTTTCGTAAACCCCGAACGCGGGCTTTTGAAACACGTGCTATAAAAAACGAGTAGTTGTGAATGTTTCCCAAAACTTTTGTGGGGAATGATTAGGCCTGATGATTTAAAATTGAAGAAACGGAGTGTATAAAGCAGCAATAAATTTCTTAAAATTGAAAGCCTAATTCACAAACGCCAAACCGACACGTGCTAAACAAACCGAGTAACAGTCCATATTTTAAGAAACTTTTAAGGGGAGTGATTAAGCATGATTTTTTACAAAAGAATGTCGAAGAAAGAGAGTGTATAAAGCAATAAAATAGTGCTTGAAATCGTAACCCTAATTCGCAAACCCAAAACCTGGACGTTTGAAAAACGTGCTAAATAAACCGAGTAACTATCCATGTTTCTCAAAACTTTTATGGCGAATGATTAGGCATGATGATTTCTAATAGAGGGTCGAAGAAACGGAGTGTATAAAGCAGGAAAAATGTGCTTAAAATTGAAACCCTGTTTCGTAAACCCCGAACGTGGGCTTTTGAAACACGTGCTATAAAAAACGAGTAACTGTGAATGTTTTCCAAATTTTTTGTTGGGAATGATTAGGCCTGATGATTCAAAATGGAAGAAACGGAGTGTATAAAGCAGCAATAAATTTCTTAAAATCGAAAGCCTAATTCACAAACGCCAAACCGACACGTGATAAAAGAACTGAGTAAAAGTCAATATTTTAAGAAACTTTTAAGGGGAGTGATTAAGCATGATTTTTTGCAAAAGAATGTCGAAGAAAGAGAGTGTATAAAGCAGTAAAATAGTGCTTGAAATCGTAACCCTAATTCGCAAACCCCTAACCGGGACGTTTGAAAACGTGCTAAAAAAACCGAGTAACTATCCATGTTTCTCAAAACTTTTATGGCGAATGATTAGGCATGATGATTTCTAATAGAGGGTCGAAGAAACGGAGTGTATAAAGCAGGAAAAATGTGCTTAAAATTGAAACCCTGTTTCGTAAACCCCGAACGTGGGCTTTTGAAACACGTGCTGTAAAAAACGAGTAACTGTGAATGTTTTCCAAAACTTTTGTGGGGAATGATTAGGCCTGATGATTTAAAATGGAAGAAACGGAGTGTATAAAGCAGCAATAAATTTATTAAAATTGAAAGCCTAATTCACAAACGCCAAACCGACACGTGCTAAAAAAACCGAGTAACAATCCATATTTTAAGAAACTTTTAAGGGGAGTGATTAAGCATGATTTTTTACAAAAGAATGTCGAAGAAAGAGA
>NW_019275381.1:0-1763 GCF_002738345.1 Cucurbita maxima | reverse complement strand
CGCTCACGCCCATCGCGTTTCGATCATGCCGCCCCGCATGCGTTAAATCCGATTTTGTGTGCAGGGCATGTCGGGTGCGATCATACCAGCACTAATGCACCAAATCCCATCAGAACTCCGCAGTTAAGGGTGCTTGGGCGAGAGTAGTACTAAGTTGGGTGACCACTTGGGAAGTCCTCGTGTTGCACCCCTTTTTTTCATTCAATTTCTCCAAGTTCTTTTCTTCCTTTCTCTACAAATGAGAACCTCCCCCGCTCACGCCCATCGCGTTTCGATCATGTCGCCCCGCATGCGTTAAATCCGATTTTGTGCGCATGACATGTCGGGTGCGATCATACCAGCACTAATGCACCAGATCCCATCAAAACTCCGCAGTCAAGCGTGCTTGGGCGAGAGTAGTACTAAGTTGGGTGACCACTTGGGAAGTCGTCGTGTTGCACCCCTTTTTTTCTTTCAATTTCTCCGAGTTCTTTTCTTCCTTTCTCTACAAATGAGAACCTCCCCCGCTCACGCCCATCGCGTTTCGATCATGCCGCCCCGCATGCGTTAAATCCGATTTTGTGCGCATGGCATGTCGGGTGCGATCATACCAGCACTAATGCACCGGATCCCATCAGAACTCCGCAGTTAAGCGTGCTTGGGCGAGAGTAGTACTAAGTTGGGTGACCACTTGGGAAGTCCTCGTGTTGCACCCCTTTTTTTCTTTCAATTTGTCCGAGTTCTTTTCTTCCTTTCTCTACAAATGAGAACCTCCCCCGCTCACGCCCATCGCGTTTCGATCATGCCGCCCCGCATGCGTTAAATTCGATTTTGTGCGCATGACATGTTGGGTGCGATCATACCAGTACTAATGCACCGGATCCCATCAGAACTCTGCAGTTAGGCGTGCTTGGGCGAGAGTAGTACTAAGTTGGGGGACCACTTGGGAAGTCCTCGTGTTGCACCCCTTTTTGTCTTTCAATTTCTCCGAGTTCTTTTCTTCCTTTCTCTACAAATGAGAACCTCCCCCGCTCACGCCCATCGCGTTTCGATCATGCCGCCCGACATGCGTTAAATCCGATTTTGTGCGCATGGCATGTCGGGTGCGATCATCCCAGCACTAATGCACCGGATCCCATCAGAACTCCGCAGTTAAGCGTGCTTGGGCGAGAGTAGTACTAAGTTGGGTGACCACTTGGGAAGTCCTCGTGTTGCACCCCTTTTTTTCTTTCAATTTCTCCCAGTTCTTTTCTTCCTTTCTCTACAAATGAGAACCTCCCCCGCTCACGCCCATCGCGTTTCGATCATGCCGCCCCGCATGCGTTAAATCCGATTTTGTGCGCATGGCATGTCGGGTGCGATCATCCCAGCACTAATGCACCGGATCCCATCAGAATTTCGCGGTTAAGCGTGTGGCCACTTGGGAAGGTAAGCTAATATATGGATAAACCAATTCTTATAGTAGCAAGCTAGCCCTTTATCTGCGTGGAGGAAAAATGGGACTATTCTGAGGGGCTGGGCTGGAGTGGACAGTACTCCTTGGCCTTTTACTAGTTAGTCCCCCCAGTAAAGCCCCTGCGTAGAGGAAAAATGGGACTATTCTGAGGGGCTGGGCTGGAGTGGACAGTACTCNGAAAGGTAAGCTAATATATGGATAAAGCAATTCTAAGGGGCTGGGCTGGAGTGGACAGTACTCCTTGGCCTTTTACTAGTTAGTCCCCCCGGTAAAGCCCCCACCCCTGACGACCTATTCTATTCTAGCTTCTTCTATAGATGAGATAACT
>NW_019275380.1:0-1763 GCF_002738345.1 Cucurbita maxima | reverse complement strand
CATGTTCTGGCACCACACGCCTTCAAAACATAGGGCTGCCCCAAGGATGGCCCGACGGCGTCACCACAACGCCGCACGCTCGACGAGGCTCATGTTGGACGCCCGAAGGCACCCAACTCCACCCCATTTTGAACGCTTTGTCGTCGTTCCGACCATCCACCATCCCGAAAACAGCACAAGTTAGAAGGCGACATTCCATGCCCAACTAGTCTCATGTCGCACGCCCACGGTCGTTTGACTTCGCCCCACCAAGCATGTTCTGCCACCACGCAGCCTTCAAAACATAGGGCTGGCCCAAGGAAGGGAGGCATGCCACAACGACGTCCCACACTCAACGAGGTTCATGCCGCACGCCCGAAGGCACCCAGCTCAACCCCACCTTGCATGTTTCATCATCGTACCAACAGCCCTCCACAGTCCTCACACCAGAGATTCCAAGTCAGAAGGCAACATTGCAACGTTCCGCGCTCAACGAGGCTCATGTCGCACGCCCAAAGGCACCCGAGTCAGAAGGCAACATTGCAACGTTCCGCGCTCAACGAGGCTCATGTCGCACGCCCAAAGGCACCCGATTCCAACCAGCCGAACATGTCCTGGCATCACAGGCCTTCAAAACATAGGGCTGCCCCAAGGATGGCCCGACGGCGTCACCACAACGCCGCACGCTCGACGAGGCTCATGTTGGACGCCCGAAGGCACCCAACTCCACCCCACCTTGCACGCTTTGTCGTCGTTCCGACCATCCACCATCCCGAAGGCAGCACAAGTTAGAAGGCGACATTCCATGCCCAACTAGTCTCATGTCGCACGCCCAAAGGCACCCGATTCCCACCAGCCGAACATGTCCTGGCACCACACGCCTTCAAAACATAGGGCTGCCCCAAGGATGGCCCGACGGCGTCACCACAACGCTGCACGCTCGACGAGGCTCATGTTGGACGCCCGAAGGCACCCAACTCCACCCCACCTTGCACGCTTTGTCGTCGTTCCGACCATCCACCATCCCGAAGGCAGCACAAGTTAGAAGGCGACATTCCATGACCAACTAGTCTCATGTCGCACGCCCACGGTCGTTTGACTCCGCCCCACCAAGCATGTTCTGCCACCACGCAGCCTTCAAAACATAGGGCTGGCCCAAGGAAGGGAGGCATGCCACAACGACGTCCCACACTCAACGAGGTTCATGTCGCACGCCCGAAGGCACCCAGCTCCACCCCACCTTGCATGTTTCATCATCGTACCAGCAGCCATCCACAGTCCTCACACCAGAGATTCCAAGTCAGAAGGCAACATTGCAACGTTCCGCGCTCAACGAGGCTCATGTCGCACGCCCAAAGGCACCCGATTCCAACCAGCCGAACATGTCCTGGCACCAAAGGCCTTCAAAACATAGGGCTGCCCCAAGGATGGCCCGACGGCGTCACCACAACGCCGCACGCTCGACGAGGCTCATGTTGGACGCCCGAAGGCACCCAACTCCACCCCACCTTGCACGCTTTGTCGTCGTTCCGACCATCCACCATCCCGAAGGCAGCCCAAGTTAGAAGGCAACATCGCAACAGTCCCATCTCAACAAGGATCATGTTGCACGCCCGAAGGCGCGACCGACAAATACCTCGAACCCGCAAGTTTCGCCGCCGCACCGCCGCCGTCAACCGCCGTCGTCCGCCATCCACCACCCCCACACCCCAAGCATATGCCCATGTGCGGCGCATAGTGCTTGGGGCGTGGGGGTGGCGGAGGATATAGGGGGCGCCCCCGTG
>NW_019275379.1:432-1697 GCF_002738345.1 Cucurbita maxima | reverse complement strand
CTATAGTGGAATGTCCTAGTACTTAACGAATGTTGGTTAACAAAGTTAATGAGTTTAACCGGTTAATCTTTGATCGTTGGAGCCCATGATCTATAGGTCCATTAGGTCCCTCTGGTAGCTCATATCGAACTAAACCATCGAACAGTGTGACGAGTGAGTTCGAAGTGTTCGAATTCAAATTAGGGAGAATGCACTACATATATACGATATATTTAACTGCATTTTTGTTTTATTTACGAATTAAACAAAAAGAAAGAATCTGAGATATTTAAATAAAATTTAATATCTTAATCAAATATGTGTCGGAATTAATTGGGATTGGCATTTGAATTAATATTAAATATTTAATTAATCATTAAATATTACTTTAATTTGAAATTTATAATTCAAATTGATTGTTGAATCAAAATGGAGAAAGTCAAAATGTTGACTTCATTTAATGGAAAAATCCATATTAGTGGAATTTTGAGGTGTCAAAATTTTGTTTAACCAAACTTGCATGTTTGCCAAATAAACCCTACAAATTTGAGTGTCAAAATTTGGTTAACTCAAGTATGCATGCTTGCCACGTAATCCCAAACATTTGAGTGGAATTTTTAGTGTCAAAATTTGGTGATCTCAAATTTGCATGAACATGCAAACATGACTCTATAAATAGAGTGATCATAAAACATGAAATGTCTTCTTCTTGGTGAAAAACCTTGAGAAAAACCTCTCACAAACACTCTCTTCATATATACAAAATCCCTCCCAAGTTTAGTCACTCACCGGATTCCACAATCCCGTTCTAAGGCTGGAGGATAGTGGAGAAGACACTAGTGGTGGTTCAAAACCGGTTTGTGAGGAAAAAAGAAATTGAACTACAAAAGGTTAGTATTCAAACTCATTAAGTTTTAATACTCATGAACATGCTAGTTATTTACTATAATTGATGTTCTAAAAGTGCCTAAGATCCAAATTGCTTCCGCATGTGTTATATAAACACCATCATTATAATCTCATGTATTTGCTAAAACCACCCGACATAAATGAAGTTCTCAAATAATCAAATAAATTATAAAGGATAGGGGAATAACAATAAATGAAAAGAACTGTGATAGAACACAAATATCCTATAATAAAAGATCAAATATGATATATATGGTAAGTTATACTTTAGGACTAAATATCCTTAACATTAAAGAAAGACTTCTCACCTCACGAACCATTAGTATTTAATCATAAGGAAGAGTATTTGAAGCATTACGTTGTTGCTGCATGACTAA
>NW_019275379.1:0-426 GCF_002738345.1 Cucurbita maxima | reverse complement strand
GAAGAGTATTTGAAGCATTACGTTGTTGCTGCATGACTAAGCTATTGCAAACATACTAAAAGGGTTCCTCTAAATTTTCACAAAATTTACATAAATCTTTGAAGATTCAATCTAGCTAGTTTTCATAACACTATATTATCCTCGAGCACTAAGATTCTTTCCAATTTACACCTTTCACAACTCAAGTTTTCATATTTCTTTTCTAATTTCTTTGTGTTGACTTTGTTGCCCAACAATTGGTGTATTCCCCTCATTGACCTTATTATGATAATATTTGATATGGACCAACAGACATCAATCATACAATATTCTTCAATGAAGATATGAAGAAAATATTGTTGAAATTATCAAAATATATTTCAATTCATGGCACATTGAAGAAGAATGAAGTTTCATGTTATAAATTTTGGTGGATTACATTTTAGA
>NW_019275378.1:723-1764 GCF_002738345.1 Cucurbita maxima | reverse complement strand
TTGATCCGCCGCAGCAGACTGTTTTTAATTTTCTTTTGAATTTGAAATTCGGGATTGGATTCCTTTTTCTCCCGTGTGTTTACAAATAATATATTTTTCATAGGTCGATGTAATACAGTAGTGAGTAGTTCCGCTTGTCAATCGATAGACATGAGTTTGAACCCCGACAATAATAAGTTTAATTTTCTTTTGACAATTTTCACCTGATTTGAATTTGGATTACTTGTTCCGAATCTTCGATTGATAAAATCTAGAGCGTTGACAATGGGTCGCTTTTTCTAAAGACGATTGGTAAATTCTAGAGAGTTAAGAAATAATTTATTTTTTATGAGTCCTTGTAGTATAGTGGTGAGTATTCCTGCCTGTCACGCAGGTGACCCGGGTTCAATCCCCGGCAATGGCGATTTTAGTTGTTTTCTTTCCGTAATTTTAACGGAACTCAAAATTGGACAGCGGTGAACCTGTCATGCCGGTAGTTTGGGATCTATTTTTGGAAGACACAATTTTTTCCATGATATAGCTGTACCATGCATAATATCACGAAAAAACCATGGCATATATGTTTGGAATAGATTCCATTTTGAGAGAGTAGAAAAAGCACTATCTCGTTGAAAGGTTCTATACATCTGCCCTTTCTCAAGGCATTTCTTTAGACAAAGACTCCGTTTTTTCCTCTTTTCGGATGGTAAATATTTCTCAGAACATGGAGTGTGAATCAAACCCATGTTTGAATTGAAATTGAGATACTGATGCAAGTTCTTCCCCTCTGAATCAGATAGATTCATATCTGAAAGAGGTTGACAATAAGTTCTTTCAAAATTGACTATTTGTCCCTCTGTTAGAGGTGTTCCAGAAATGTCTGCGATCGAGTAAATAACTCGACGAACGAATGGATCGGATCGAATTGGAAAATGGAAAGATTTGTACAAGTTATACCTTTCGTCACCACTTTGTGGAAAATCGTTAGGTATGAATATGTTAGATACCTGTGACTCGATTGGTGAAATAGTATCTCTCTCCAAAAAAGCATGTTTTTTTTTA
>NW_019275378.1:0-419 GCF_002738345.1 Cucurbita maxima | reverse complement strand
ATCATCCAATAAGAAGGGTTTCAATTTTTTCAAATGAACGATTTGAAGACCTATTGATTCTAACAACTGATTGCAGAGTTGATCATTCGGACCTTTCAATTCATAGATGTGGATCTCGGACCTATGAATGGGGATATTTCCGAAACTCACAAAGAAAAAAGGAAAATTCATAGATGTGGATCTCGGACCTATGAATGGGGATATTTCCGAAACTCACAAAGAAAAAAGGAAGTGAGTTAGACAAAAAGAGAAGAAACTTGGACAAAAAGAAACGAAGTGACTTAGACAAATTTTTTTTATCGATAACCTTAGACCAATCAATCGAATATTGATTAATACGTAATCGAGCGAACACTACTTGAAAATGAAAATGGCTCTTCTGCTCAGAAATGAAATGTTCCTGGAAATTCTTGCTCCCA
>NW_019275377.1:0-1475 GCF_002738345.1 Cucurbita maxima | reverse complement strand
AGAGATTATTTTTTAGTTCAGGTACCCAATACACATTACTAATAGTGTAGCGAAACCCATGCAAAGTTAATTTCACTGCACCCTTTCCAGAACCATTCATACTTATATTATTTTCAAGCTTTTAATGGAGTGGGAAAAGGTCCTGTCTAAGCTTGAAAACATACCTTCATATACACACATATGGTTTAAGCAACAAGTGGGAAAAGGTCCTGTCTAAGCTTGAAAACATACCTTCATATACACACATATGGTTTAAGCAACAAGAATCTAAGAACCAAGTATAACTCCTTTTTTGCTTCATGTCTTTCCATATCATCCATTAACAACATTTCATCCTCTTCTTCCAGCTTTGCATAATTCAACTCCTTATTCATCTTTGGACATTCATATTTATGACCCAAGTCATGACACCTATAACATTCAACTGTTGCTTTGTTGAAAGTTGATTTTCCTCTTTCGCGTCCTCTCCTGTAAGTTTCTCTTTCTCTATTACATATTTTCGTTCGACCTTCGACTTTTAGAACTTGCTCCTCTCCAGTACTACTTGATCTTCAAAATTTTTGTTCATGCACCAATAATGAACTTTGTAATTCATCAATGGACATGTTATCAGTATCTTTGGATTCCTGAATGGATAATACAACATAAGTAAATTTTTCAGTGAGGGTACGTAGAATTTTTTCTACAGTTTTCTTGTCTGGCATATCTTCTCATCTTGTTAGAGATTATCATCACTCTTGCAAAATAATATGATACTTTCATCCTTCTTCGATCTCTAGGATCTCAAATTCTCTCCTTAATGCATTAAGAAGAGATTTCTTCACTTTTTGGTTTCCACCAAACTTTTGCTTCATTGAGTCCCAAACAATATTGGTTGTGCGACGATCCAAGATTTGTTCAAAGACAGTACGATCAATTGCCTGTAAGAGGTAATACTTTACTTGGTGATCTTTGAGTCTAGCATCATCAAGGTGACCCTTTTGTGCCTTAGTCAGCATTGTTTCTTTAGCTAGTTCTGAGAAACCAATCTCTACCACACTCCATAAACTCTTTGCTTTGAGCAAATTTTCCATCAGCTCACTCTAGTGATCATAGTGACCATCGAAGTGAGGGATCTTCGTTAAAGTCTTGTCTTTTCTCGTACTCTCTATATTTGATCACTAAAAAATTGCTACACTCAAAGCATAGTGGTGGCTCTGATACCAATTATAAGTTTTTGACAGAAGAATGATTAACACAGAAACATAAACGATTGGAGTTTGAAGCGATAATATTATTGAGTACTTAACTTTGGCTTTTATAGCCTTACAATAACAACATAAATAAATAGAAACTAACCACAAATATGGTAAATTAGTTAAACTAACCACAATGACATAGTCACGGGCTTCTTGATGTAGTTGTTTTTCATAGAAAAAAAATGACATATTTACTTTTTCAAATGTAAGAAAATATGTTTAATTATAAATAAAAGA
>NW_019275376.1:0-1765 GCF_002738345.1 Cucurbita maxima | reverse complement strand
AATTTTGAGTGTCAAAATTTGGTGAACTCAAACTTGCATGCTTGCCACATAATCCCAAACATTTAAGTGGAATTTTGAGTGTCAAAATTTGGCGATCTCAAATTTGCATGAACATGCAAACATGACTTTATAAATAGAGTGATCATGGTACATGGAAGTTTTCCCTTGGGAAAAAACCTTGAGAAAAACCTCTCACAAACTCTCTCTTCATATATACTAAATCCCTCTCAAGTTTAGTCACTCACCAGATTCCACAATCCTGTTCTAAGGCCGGAGAATGGAAGAGAAGACACTAGTGGTAGTTCGAAACCGGTTCGTGAGGAAAAAGAAACTTGAGCGACAAAAGGTTAGTATTCAAACTTATTGAGTTTTAATGCTTTTGAACATGCTAGCTAATTCACTATAATTGATGTACTTAGAGAGCCTATGATCCAAATTGCTTCCGCATGTGTTATATTAACACCATTAATTGTGATGCAATATGCCATGGTATGATGTGTGTATGATGAAATGTTATGTTAAAAGCATAGAACGTTATGTTAGGTCTCTTAAATTGTGTGTATACAACATGATATGAATGACATGAAATTACGATAAATGGCATGAAATATAATGCCGTTATAATTATGTATGATTTGAGAACTGAAGAATTAGAAATGATATGATATGAATGATGAATGATATCTGAAACGATATGAAAAATGATATGATATGTACATAATGCTAGCGGGGTTGTATTAAAGGATAATGAAAATGGAAAAGTTTTGGGACCTCATGCATTATGTGTGCTCATGCATTTGGGGGATACCCCTATCCCATCACGAGGGTATGGTGCGTACATCCAATGGCAGAACAACTATCGTTATGCTTTTCATAGTGCTGCCGTGACGGTTACTAGTTCTAACAGGTGTCCGGCATAAGGGGCTCCCAGAGTATGCCCACCGGATAAGGAAATTGGCCCAGTGATTAAAGGACTAGCTAGTGAGTCCATACTCGCACGTATGGGCTTTGTGTAGAGTATATGGTACACGTCCAAAGTTACTCGTTAGGACAGCACCGTAAGGAGAATGGAATGAAAGATAAGTCCTATCATCTCATTGCATGTGATTGTTGCATTTAACCCCAATAGTGGGGTCACTTACTGAGTATTTCTTTAAATACTAAAGCCATGTGCTGTGTTTTAAGATAAATGCTATGTTTTATGAAATTTAAATAAATTCTTCTACATTCAATGTTTATGGTACAGTATATAGTAGCGACCTTAAATTTCAGGTCGTTACATATACTTATTAGAGGGCCATAGACTAACCTTCGTATTAACTTAGTATATATAATAGTTCAAGCTCAACGCTAGCAGATATTGTCCTTTTTAGGCTTTCCCTTTTGGGCTTCCCCTCAAGGTTTTTAAAATGCGTCTGCTAAGAATAGGAAAAGGTTTTCACACCCTTATTAAAAAAAGGTTTTCACACCCATATAAAGAATGTATTGTTTCCATCTCCAACGAATGTNCGAATGTGAGATCTCATAATGCACCCTCCTTTGGGGCCCAGCATCCTCACTAGCACTCGTTTCTCTCTTCAATCGATGTAGGATCTCACAATCAACCCCCTTCAGGGCCCCACGTTCTGGCTGGCACTAGTTTCTCTCTCTAATCAAAGTGGGATCTCATAATCTATCCCCTTTCAGAATCTAGCATCCTCGCTGACACTTGTTCCTCTCTCTAATCGAAATGGGATCTCACAATTCATCCCCTTCGGGGCCTAAC
>NW_019275375.1:0-1765 GCF_002738345.1 Cucurbita maxima | reverse complement strand
AATCTGGGACGTTTGAAGTACGTGCCAAAAAACACCTAGTCACTTTCGACGATTTTCGAAAGTTTTGTGAGAAATGATTAGGATTGATGATTTAGAATATAGTTTCTAAGATACGGAGTGCATAAAATAGTAAAAGAGTTCTTCAAATCGAACCCTATTTTGAAAACCCAAATTAGGGACGTTTGAAGTACGTGATAAAAAATCAGAGTCACTTTCGACGTTTTTCGAAAGTTTTGTGAGGAGTGATAAGGATTGATGATTTAGAATAAAATTTTGAAGAAACGGAGTGCATAAAACAGTAACAGAGTTCTTCAAATCGAACCCTACTTCAGAAACTAAAATTAGGGATGTTTGAAGTACGTGCCAAAAAACACCTAGTCACTTTCGACGATTTTTGAAAGTTTTTTGAGGAATGATTAGGCTTGATGATTTAGAATATAGTTTCTAAGAAACGGAGTGCATAAAACAGTAAAAGATTTCTTCAAATCGAACCCTACTTCGGAAACCAAAATTTGGGACGTTTGAAGTACGTGATAAAAAATCCGAGTCACTTTCGAGTATAAAAGAAAACAAGTAAAGTATAAATAAGTTTTATAACTTGAAAATGTAATAATTTATTTCGAAATTTTGTGAGGAATGATAAAGATTGACGATTTAGAATAAAATTTCGAAGAAACGGAGTGCATAAAATAATAAAAGAGTTCTTTAAATCGAACCCTACTTCGGAAACCCAAATTTGGTACGTTTGAAGTACGGGCAAAAGAACATCTAGTCACTTTCGACGTTTTTCGAAAGTTTTGTGAGGAATACGTTTGAAGTACGGGCAAAAGAACATCTAGTCACTTTCGACGTTTTTCGAAAGTTTTGTGAGGAATGATAAAGATTGATGATTTAGAATAAAATTTTGAAGAAACGGAGTGCTTAAAAAAGTAAAACAAGTCTTCAAATCGAACCCTACTTCAAAAACACAAATCTGGAACGTTTGAAGTACGTGCAAAAAAACACCTAGTCACTTTCGACGTTTTTCGAAAGTTACAAATCTGGAACGTTTGAAGTACGTGCAAAAAAACACCTAGTCACTTTCGACGTTTTTCGAAAGTTTTGTGAGGAATGATAAAGATTGATTATTTAGAATAAAATTTTGAAGAAACGGAGTGCATATAACAGTAAAAGAGTTCTTCAAATCGAACCCTACTTCGGAAACCCAAATCTGGGACTTTTGAAGTACGAACAGTAAAAGAGTTCTTCAAATCGAACCCTACTTCGGAAACCCAAATCTGGGACTTTTGAAGTACGTGCAAAAAAACACCTAGTCACTTTCGACATTTTTCGAAAGTTTTGTGAGGAATGATAAAGATTGATGATTTAGAATAAAATTTTGAAGAAACGGAGTGCATAAAACAGTAAAAGAGTTCTTCAAATCGAACCGTACTTCGGAAACCCAAATCTGGGACGTTTGAAGTACGTAATAAAAAAACAGAGTCACTTTCGACGATTTTCGAAAGTTTTGTGAGGAATGATTAGGCTTTATGATTTAGAATATAGTTTCGAAGAAACGGAGTGCATAAAACAGTAAAAGAGTTCTTCAAATAAAACCCTACTTCGGAAACCCAAATCTGGGACTTTTGAAGTTCGTGCAAAAAAAAAACTAGTCACTTTCGACGATTTTCTAACGTTTTGTGAGGAATGATAAAGATTGACGATTTAGAATAAAATTTCGAAGAAACGGAGTGCATAAAATAATAAAAGAGTTCTTTAAATCGAA
>NW_019275374.1:0-1766 GCF_002738345.1 Cucurbita maxima | reverse complement strand
TTTTATGCACTCCGTTTCTTAGAAATAATATGATAAATCATCAAGCCTTATCATTCCTCACAAAACTTTCGAAAAACGACGATCGTGACTCAGTTTTTTTAGCACGTACTTCAAATTTTCCGGATTTGGGTTTCCAAAGTAAGGTTCGATTTGAAGAACTCTGTTGACGTTTTTATGCACTCTGTTTCTTAGAAATAATATGATAAATCATCTAGCCTTATCATTTCTCACAAAACCTTTGAAAAACGACGATCTGACTCAGTTTTTTTAGCACGTAATTCAAATTTCCCAGATTTGGGTTTCCGAAGTAGGGTTCGATTTGAAGAACTCTGTTGACGGTTTTATGCACTCCGTTTCTTAGAAATAATATGATAAATCATCAAGCCTTATCATTCCTCACAAAACCCTCGAAAAACGACGATCTTGACTAGGTTTTTTTAGCACGTACTTCAAATTTCCCAGATTTGGGTTTCCGAAGTAGGGTTCGATTTGAAGAACTCTGTTGACGATTTTATGCACTCCGTTTCTTAGAAATAATATGATAAATAATCAGGCCTTATCATTCCTCACAAAACTTTCGAAAAACGACGATCGTGACTCGTTTTTTTAGCACGTACTTCAAACTTCCCAGATTTGGGTTTCCGAAGTAGGGTTCGATTTGAAGAACTCTGTGGACGGTTTTATGCACTCCGTTTCTTAGAAATAATATGATAAATCATCAGGCCTTATCATTCCTCACAAAACTTTCGAAAAACGACGATCGTGACTCGTTTTTTTAGCACGTACTTCAAACTTCCCAGATTTGGGTTTCCGAAGTAGGATTCGATTTGAAGAACTCTGTGGACGGTTTTATGCACTCCGTTTCTTAGAAATAATATGATAAATCATCAGGCCTTATCATTCCTCACAAAACTTTCGAAAAACGACGATCGTGACTCGTTTTTTTAGCACGTACTTCAAACTTCCCAGATTTGGGTTTCCGAAGTAGGGTTCGATTTGAAGAACTCTGTTGACGGTTTTATGCACTCCGTTTCATAGAAATAATATGATAAATCATCAAGCCTTATTATTCCTCACCAAAGATTCGAAAAACGACGATCGTGACTCGGTTTTTTTAGCACGTAATTCAAATTTCCCTGATTTGGGTTGCCGAAGTAGGGTTCGATTTGAAGAACTCTGTTGACGTTTTTATGCACTCCGTTTCTTAGAAATAATATGATAAATCATCAAGCCTTATCATTCCTCACAAAACCCTCGAAAATTGAAGATCTTGACTAGGTTTTTTTAGCATGTACTTCAAATTTCCCAGATTTGGGTTTCCGAAGTAGGTTTCGATTTGAAGAACTCTGTTGACGATTTTATGCACTCCGTTTCTTAGAAATAATATGATAAATCATCAAGCCTTATCATTCCTCACAAAACATTCGAAAAACGACGATCGTGACTCGGTTTTTTTAGCACGTACTTCAAACTTCCACGATTTGGGTTTCCGAAGTAGGGTTCGATTTGAAGAACTCTGTTGACGGTTTTATGCACTCCGTTTCATAGAAATAATATGATAAATCATCAAGCCTTATCATTCCTCACAAAACTTTCGAAAAACGACGATCGTGACTCGGTTTTTTTAGCACGTACTTCAAATTTCCCAGATTTGGGTTTCCGAAGTAGGCTTCGATTTGAAGAACTCTGTTGACGGTTTTATGCACTCCGTTTCATAGAAATAATATTATAAATCATCAAGCCTTATCATTCCTCACAAAACATTC
>NW_019275373.1:732-1767 GCF_002738345.1 Cucurbita maxima | reverse complement strand
CGAAGTAGGGTTCGATTTGAAGCACTCTTTTACAGTGTTGATGCACTCCGTTGGTTCGAAATTGTATTGTACATCTACATGCCTAATCATTCCCCACAAATGTGTTAAAAAACGTCGACCGTGACTCAGTTTTTTTAGCACGTTCTCCGTTGGTTCGAAATGGTATTCTACATCCACAAGCCTAATCATTCCCCACAAATGTTTTGAAAAACGTCGACCGTGACTCGGTTTTTTTAGCACGTACTTCAAACGTCCCAGATTTGGGTTTCCGAAGTAGGGTTCGATTTGAAGCACTCTTTTATAGTGTTGATGCACTCCGTTGGTTCGAAATTGTATTCTACATCTACAAGCCTAATCATTCCCCACAAATGTTTTGAAAAACGTCGACCGTGACTCGGTTTTTTTAGCACGTTCTCCGTTGGTTCGAAATGGTATTCTATATCCACAAGCCTAATCATTCCCCACAAATGTTTTGAAAAACGTCGACCGTGACTCGGTTTTTTTAGCACGTTCTCCGTTGGTTCGAAATGGTATTCTATATCCACAAGCCTAATCATTCCCCACAAATGTTTTGAAAAACGTCGACCGTGACTCGGTTTTTTTAGCACGTACTTCAAACGTCCCTGATTCCGGTTTCTAAAGTAGGGTTCGATTTGAAGCACTCTTTTATAGTGTTGATGCACTCCGTTGGTTCGAAATTGTATTGTACATCTACATGCCTAATCATTCCCCACAAATGTGTTGAAAAACGTCGACCGTGACTCGGTTTTTTTAGCACGTTCTCCGTTGGTTCGAAGTGGTATTCTATATCCACAAGCCTAATCATTCCCCACAAATGTTTTGAAAAACGTCGACCGTGACTCGGTTTTTTTAGCACGTACTTCAAACGTCCCTGATTCCGGTTTCTAAAGTAGGGTTCGATTTGAAGCACTCTTTTACAGTGTTGATGCACTCCGTTGGTTTGAAATTGTATTGTACATCTACATGCCTAATCATTCCCCACAAATGTGTTGAAAAACGTCGACCGTGACTCGG
>NW_019275373.1:0-673 GCF_002738345.1 Cucurbita maxima | reverse complement strand
CCCCACAAATGTTTTGAAAAACGTCGACCGTGACTCGGTTTTTTTAGCACGTACTTCAAACGTCCATGATTTGGGTTTCCGAAGTAGGGTTCGATTTGAAGCACTCTTTTACTGTTTTGATGCACTCTGTTGGTTCGAAATTGTATTCTACATCTACAAGCCTAATCATTCCCCACAAATATTTTGAAAAACGTCGACCGTGACTCGGTTTTTTTAGCACGTACTTCAAACGTCCCAGATTTGGGTTTCCGAAGTAGGGTTCGATTTGAAGCACTCTTTTACTGTTTTGATGCACTCCGTTGGTTCGAAATTGTATTCTACATCTACAAGCCTAATCATTCCCCACAAATATTTTGAAAAACGTCGACCGTGACTCGGTTTGTTTAGCACGTACTCCGTTGGTTTGAAATTGTATTCTACATCCACAAGCCTAATCATTCCCCACAAATGTTTTGANCCCACAAATGTGTTGAAAAACGTCGACCGTGACTCGGTTTGTTTAGCACGTACTCCGTTGGTTTTAAATTGTATTCTACATCCACAAGCCTAATCATTCCCCACAAATGTTTTGAAAAACGTCGACCATGACTCGGTTTTTTTAGCACGTACTTCAAACGTCCCAGATTTGGGTTTCCGAAGTAGGGTTCGATTTGAAGCACTCTTTTACTGTTTT
>NW_019275372.1:0-1769 GCF_002738345.1 Cucurbita maxima | reverse complement strand
CCAAGTGTCGTGGAGGCTATCGGAAAAAGTAATGATTCTACTCGTCAAGTGTTGATGACTGGACGTGCTCCTCCAATGCAAGGCCATCGAAGATGCATGCGTGAGTTGGGGTGGTGGGGGTTTGGGTATTGGTGAGAAGGACGCAGGGGTGGGTGTGTGGGAGCACGGGTTGGGCGCTCGCGTGCCCGCCAAGGCCTACGGTCGGCAATCGTGGGGCGCCAGTGCTCGCCCCCTCGTGCGCGCGCCGAGCCCCACGCCGCAGCAGCGCCCCCATAACCCTTGCGCGCACATCATGCCCGCCAACACCGGCAATCGTGGGGCGCCAGTGCCCGCCCCCTCGTGCGCGCGCCGAGCCCCACGCCGCAGCAGCGCCCCCATCGCCCTTGCGCGCACATCATGCCCGCCAGCACCTGCCCAACTAACAAGTCCACGCTCGCGCCCCTTGTCTGCATGCCCACTGCAAAGCCACAAAACCCTTTCACAGCTTAACCGCTATGAATAATCAAAGACATCCAAAACCCTTGGAGGTTAACCCGCGCGCGCTACCCCCGTGCACTCCCCTCGCACACGCCGAGCCCCATCCTACGCTGCGCGCGATACGTGTCCTACCAACAGCATATCGAAAGTGTTGGATTTTACCTCCATTAAAAAACAAAAAAAACATCACACCCAATGATGTGGCAGCGAAAGAATGCTTATCTCAAACATTAAAATGAAGAGTTTTCATACCGGAGCAAGTACGTTACACCAAGACGTCCACCATGTCCTTGTGCTTACAACCATCACCCATTAATTGCGAAAGTACGTGTGGAGTGGTCGGTTTGCCGTAATTTTTTTCTTGGGAGCTAAGCAAGATGGAAGAATGATTCCCACAAAATTTCTAGAGCAAGTACACTACACCATGACCTTGTGCTTACAACCATCACCCATTAATTGTGAAAGTACATGTGAATGTCCCATTCATGAATCAATCGAGTTCCCGGAAAAAAACATTGTAAAACTCGAGATATTCGACTGTATGACGGCTCAAAAAAATCGTGTCTGGGCCTGGCAGACCAAAAATGCCTCAAAATGTACTATATAGGGGGGTGACTAGTCTGCATGGGCTGGCCACGGGGGCTCCCCCTATATCCTCCGCCACCCCCACGCCCCAAGCACTATGCGCCGCACATGGGCATATGCTTGGGTCGTCGAGGTGGTGGTCGGAGGTCGAGGGCGGTTGACGGCGGTGGTGCGGTGGCGGAACGCGCACGGTGGGGCAGTGTCCGAACGTTCCCGCGCTCTGGCCAGCCCCGCCCTGCCCCACTCGCGTGCGTCCCGCCCGCTTGCCCCCGCGCGCGCTCTCTCCAGCCCCGCCCCGCCCATGTTCTCCCGCGCGCGCGCCCCTTCCCGCCCCGCCCCGCCAGCGTGCTTCCGCGCGCGCGCGCCCCTTCCCGCCCCGCCCCGCCAGCGTGCTTCCGCGCGCGCGCGCCCCCCTCCCCGCCAGCGTGCTCCCTCTCGCGCGCGCGCGCGCCCTCCCCTCCCCTCCCCTCCCTCCCCGCCCCGCCCGCGCGCGCTCTCCCCCCGCCAGCGTTCTCCCGCGCGCCCCGTCCCCGCCCCTCCCGCGTTCTGCTGTGCGCGCTCCCGCGCCCGCTCCCCATCCCTCGCCCATTAATTGCGAAAGTAGGTGTGGAGTGGTCGGTTTGTTGTAATTTTTTTTCTGGGAGCTAAGAAACATGAAAACATGGTTCCCACAAAATTTCAGATTTTTTTGACGACTCTAGCTGTTT
>NW_019275371.1:0-1769 GCF_002738345.1 Cucurbita maxima | reverse complement strand
CACCACCGCCGTCAACCGCCCTCGACCTCCGACCACCACCTCGACGACCCGAGCATATGCCCATGTGCGGCGCATAGTGCTTGGGGCGTGGGGGTGGCGGAGGATATAGGGGGAGCCCCCGTGGCCATCCCATGCAGACTAGTCACCCCCCTATATAGTACATTTTGAGGCATTTTTGGTCTGCCAGGCCCAGACACGATTTTTCTGAGCCGTCATACATTCGAATATCTCGAGTTTTACAATGTTTTTTTCCGGGAACTCGATTGATTCATGAATGGGACATTCTCATGGGTCTATAAATCAAGTTTCATGACTTTTCAACCGACCAATTTTTTTTAATGAATTTTTCAACATTAAATAATGCGAAATTAGAAAAAAATAGCTACAGCCGTCAAAAAAATCTGAAATTTTGTGGGAATCATTCTTTCATCTTGCTTATCTCCCAGGAAAAAAATTACAGCAAACCGATCACTCCACATGTACTTTCACAATTAATGGGTGATGGTTGTAAGCACAAGGTCATGGTGTAGTGTACTTGCTCTAGAAATTTTGTGGGAATCATTCTTCCATCCTGCTTAGCTCCCAAGAAAAAAATTACGGCAAACCGACCACTCCACACGTACTTTTGCAATTAATGGGTGATGGTTGTAAGCACAAGGACATGGTGGATGTCTTGGTGTAACGTACTTGCTCCGGTATGAAAACTCTTCATTTTGATGTTTGAGATAAGCATTCTTTCGCTGCCACATCATTGGGTGTGATGTTTTTTTTGTTTTTTAATGGAGGTAAAATCCAACACTTTTGATATGCTGTTGGTAGGACACGTATCGCGCGCAGCGTAGGATGGGGCTCGGCGTGTGCGAGGGGAGTGCACGGGGGTAGCGCGCGCGGGTTAACCTCCAAGGGGTAGCGCGCGCAGGTGTTGGCGGGCATGATGTGCGCGCAAGGGTGATGGGGGCGCTGCTGCGGCGTGGGGCTTGGCGCACGCACGAGGGGGCGAGCACTGGCGCCCCACGATTGCCAGTGTTGGCGGGCATGATGTGTGCGCAAGGGTGATGGGGGCGCTGCTGCGGCGTGGGGCTTGGCGCACGCACGAGGGGGCGAGCACTGGCGCTTCACGATTTCCGACCGTAGGCCTTGGCGGGCACGCGAGCGCCCAACCCGTGCTCCCACACACCCACCCCTGCGTCGTTCTCACCAACACCCAAACCCACACCACCCCAACTCACGCATGCATCTTCGATGGCCTTGCATTGGAGGAGCACGTCCAGTCATCAAACACTTGACGAGTAGAATCATTACTTTTTCCCATAGCCTCCACGACACTTGGCAGAAATAAATTTGTTTGTTGCGTGGGGAGGGACGAATCGGAGCGACGAAGGGCTGAATCTCAGTGGATCGTGGCAGCAAGGCCACTCTGCCACTTACAATACCCGGTCGCATATTTAAGTCGTCTGCAAAGGATTCTACCAGTCGCTCGGTGGGAATTACGTTACAAGGCAGCCCCTGAGACTCATCCGTCGCAGGGGCTTGGCCAACGACACGTGCCTTTGGGGGCCAAAAGGCCCCTACTGCTGGTCGGCAATCAAGCGACGGGCGCATGCGTCGCTTCTAGCCCGGATTCTGACTTAGAGGCGTTCAATCATAATCCAGCGCACGGTAGCTTCGCGCCACTGGCTTTTCAACCAAGCGAGATGACCAATTGTGCGAATCAACGGTTCCTCTCGTACTAGGTTGAATTACTATTGCGACACTGTCATCAGTAGGGT
>NW_019275370.1:1626-1770 GCF_002738345.1 Cucurbita maxima | reverse complement strand
ATGATGTAGAATAAAATTTTGAACAAACGGAGTGCATCAAAACACTAAAAGAGTCCTTCAACTCGAACCCTAATTTGATAACCCTAATCAGGGACGTTTGAAGTACGTGTTAAAAAAACCGAGTCACGGTCATCGTGTTTCAAA
>NW_019275370.1:0-1506 GCF_002738345.1 Cucurbita maxima | reverse complement strand
AAAACTTTTGTGGAAAATGATTAGGCTTGATGAAGAAGAATAGAATTTTCAACAAACGGAGTGCATCAAAATAGTAAAAGAGTGCTTCAAATCGAACGCTATTTCGGAAACCCAAATCTGGGACGTTTGAAGTACGTGCTAAAAAACTGAGTCACGGTCGACGTGTTTCAAAACATTTGTGGGGAATGATTAGGCTTGATGATGTAGAATAAAATTTTGAACAAACGGAGTGCATCAAAACACTAAAAGAGTCCTTCAACTCGAACCCTAATTCGATAACCCTAATCAGGGACGTTTGAAGTACGTGTTAAAAAAACCGAGTCACGGTCATCGTGTTTCAAAACTTTTATAGGGAATGATTAGGCTTGATGATTTAGAATAGAATTTCAAAGAAACGGAGTGCAACAAAACACTAAAAGAGTTCTTCAAATCAAACCCTAATTCGAAAAACCTAATCAGGGACGTTTGAGGTACGTGCTAAAAAAACCGAGTCACGGTCGACGTTTTTCAAAAAATTTGTGGGGAATGATTTGGCTTGATGATGTAGAATACAACTTCCAACGAACGGAGTGCATCAAAACAGTAAAAGAGTGCTTCAAATCGAAACCTACTTCAGAAACCCAAATCTGGGACGTTTGAAGTACGTGCTAAAAAACTGAGTCACGGTCGATGTGTTTCAAAACATTTGTGGGGAATGATTAGGCTTGATGATGTAGAATAAAATTTTGAACAAACGGAGTGCATCAAAACACTAAAAGAGTCCTTCAACTCGAACCCTAATTCGATAACCCTAATAAGGGACGTTTGAAGTACGTGTTAAAAAAACCGAGTCACGGTCATCGTGTTTCAAAACTTTTGTGGGGAATGATTAGGCTTGATGATTTAGAATAGAATTTAAAAGAAACGGAGTGCATCAAAACACTAAAAGAGTTCTTCAAATCAAACCCTAATTCGAAAAACCAAATTAGGGACGTTTGAGGTACGTGCTAAAAAAACCGAGTCACGGTCGACATTTTTCAAAACTTTTGTGGGGAATGATTAGGCTTGATGAAGAAGAATAGAATTTTCAACAAACGGAGTGCATCAAAATAGTAAAAGAGTGCTTCAAATCGAACGCTACTTCGGAAACCCAAATCTGGGACGTTTGAAGTACGTGCTAAAAAACTGAGTCACGGTCGACGTGTTTCAAAACATTTGTGGGGAATGATTAGGCTTGATGATGTAGAATAAAATTTTGAACAAACGGAGTGCATCAAAACACTAAAAGAGTCCTTCAACTCGAACCCTAATTCGATAACCCTAATCAGGGACGTTTGAAGTACGTGTTAAAAAAACCGAGTCACGGTCATCGTGTTTCAAAACTTTTGTGGGGAATGATCAGGCTTGATGATTTAGAATAGAATTTAAAAGAAACGGAGTGCATCAAAACACTAAAAGAGTTCTTCAAATCAAACCCTAATTCGAAAAACCAAATCAGGGACGTTTGAGGTACGTGCTAAAAAAACC
>NW_019275369.1:1167-1851 GCF_002738345.1 Cucurbita maxima | reverse complement strand
AAACTAAGGTGCATTCAATTCAACTTTATTTTCTTGTCATACGAGATAAAATGGAAAAATTAAATCAAACAAACGGATGAACTGAACCAAATCAATCCAACCCAAATTGATTTAGTTTGTTTTTTTTGTTGGGTTGTTGGTTTATTTGATAACCCTTTTATATTATAACAATGTCCTCCAACTAAGAGAAAATATATTTAAGTAAAAGCTAAAAATATTGGATGTTCAAGAAAAGGCATTTGGTTTAGTGGTGTGATTCTTCATATTTGACATCAACCTAACTTCATATTCGACATTTTATACTTACCATCATGCTCTTAATACTCATAGTCTTTCTTAACATATCATCCCTAGGCTTTATTCTCCAAGACACGTTATTTTATATTTACCATCACTTTCTTAGTACTCATAGTCTTTCCTAACATCTCATCCCAAGGCTTTATTCTCCAAGACACATCATTTTATACTTTCCATCATGCTCTTAATACTCATAGTCTTTCTTAACATCCCATCCCAAGGCTTTATTCTCCCATACACATTCTACATCTAAGGACTTCCCGTGTTTCCTGCAATACGACAAAATACGACCTTAATACCTAGGCCTAAGGCTTCATATATATGTTTCAAGTGGTAAAACAAGGGCATTTGGTCTAGTGGTATGATTCTTGCTTTGGGTGTGAGAGG
>NW_019275369.1:0-1157 GCF_002738345.1 Cucurbita maxima | reverse complement strand
GGTAAAACAAGGGCATTTGGTCTAGTGGTATGATTCTTGCTTTGGGTGTGAGAGGTCTCGAGTTTGATTCTCAAAATGCCCCTTCAAGATATTGTAGTACGAATTGTGGGGATGTAGCTCAGATAGTAGAGCACTCACCTTGCATCTCCAAAATGAATCAATCACTAAATATATTATTTCTTTTCAATTTTTTCTTATTTACGACATAATGAGCCAGGATAGTTTTTCATGTCACTATTTTGAAAATTACTTCTTTTCAATTTTTTCTTATTCATGACATGTTGAGTACTGATATTTGTTCATTTTCACTATCATTGAAAATGAATTGTGGGGATATAGCTTAGATGGTAGAGCACTTGTTTTGCATGCAAGAGATATGGGGATCGATACCCTGCATTTTTAGATTTTCTTCATTTTCACTATGAAATTTAGGGTTCTATGATGTAATATTTTATTTCTATTCAATTTTTTCTTATTTATGACATAATGAGTAGCGATATTTTTTCATTTTCACTATTATTCACGACGAATCATTTATGTTTTTGTGACGTAAAAATTGTGAAGATGTAGCTTAGACGGTAGAGCGCTCGCTTTGAATGCCAGTTGTACGGAGATTGATAACCTGCATCTCCAAAAGAAAGTATTTAATTTGTTATAATATTTTTTCATTTTCAGAATTATCGATGCCCCGCATCACCAAAAAAAACTATTTGTTATTAATATTTTGATATTTTTTATTTTCATTATTATTGATGATGGGACATTTAGGGTTTTAAAATATCAAAATCATGGGTATGTAGCTCAGATGGTAGAGCGCTCGCTTTGCATGTGAGAGGTACGGGGATCGATACCCTCCTTATTCATGACCTTGTTGTGTAGCAATATTTCTTCATTTTCAATATTATTGATGACGAAAAATTTAGGGTTTTGTGATGCAAAAATTGTGGGGATGTAGCTCAGATGGTATACCTTAGCATGCGAGAGGTACGGGGATCGATACCACCCTGCATCTCCAAATACTTCTATAAAGTGAACTTCTTCACAATTGCAATATCTGACCAATGAATATAATGGTCATTTATAGCTGCTATCACAATAATATAAAATTTGGGAACAAATATCACAATAATATAATCTCCAAATACTTCTATATAGAA
>NW_019275368.1:687-1771 GCF_002738345.1 Cucurbita maxima | reverse complement strand
TAAAACGTCCTAGATTATGGTTCACAAAATAGGGCTTCGATTTTAAGCACTCTTTTACTGTCTTTCCACACTCCGTTTATTCGACATTCTATTCTAAATCAACAATACTCAACATTCCACACAAAAGCTTCGAGAAACGTCGACCGTGACGCGGTTTTTTTAGCACGTACTTGTAACGTTTAAGGTTAGGGAATCGATTTTAAGCACTCTTTTACGGTTTTATGCACTCCGTTTCACTTGTAACGTTTAAGGTTAGGGAATCGATTTTAAGCACTCTTTTACGGTTTTATGCACTCCGTTTCTTCCAAATTCTATAAGGTTAGGGAATCGATTTTAAGCACTCTTTTACGGTTTTATGCACTCCGTTTCTTCCAAATTCTATTCTAAATCATTATGCTCGATCACTCCCAACTGGAATTTCGAAAAATGACGACCGCAACTCAGTTTTTTTTGCACGTGGTTAAAACATCCTGGATTATGGTTCACAAAATTTGGCTTCGATTTTAAGCACTCTTTTACTGTTTTTCCACACTCCGTTTATTCGACATTCTATTCTAAATAATCAATACTAAACATTTCACACAAAAGTTTCGAGAAACGTCGACCGTGACGCGGTTTTTTTAGCACGTACTTGTAACGTCCAAGGTTAGGGAATCGATTTTAAGCACTCTTTTACTGTTTTATGCACTCCGTTTCTTCCAAATTCTATTCTAAATCTTTATTCTCGATCACTACCGACAGGAATTTCGGAAAACGCCGACCGCTACTCAGTTTTTTTAGCAGGTGGTTAAAACGTCCTGGATTATGGTTCACAAAATAGGGCTTCGATTTTAAGCACTCTTTTACTGTCTTTCCACACTCCGTTTATTCGACATTCTATTCTAAATCAACAATACTCAACATTCCACACAAAAGTTTCGAGAAACGTCGACCGTGACGCGGTTTTTTTAGCACGTACTTGTAACGTCCAAGGTTAGGGAATCGATTTTAAGCACTCTTTTACTGTTTTATGCACTTCGTTTCTTCCAAATTCTATTCTAAATCTTTATTCTCGATCACTACCGACAGGAATTTCGGAAAACGC
>NW_019275368.1:0-207 GCF_002738345.1 Cucurbita maxima | reverse complement strand
TTACGGTTTTATGCACTCCGTTTCTTCCAAATTCTATTCTAAATCATTATGCTCGATCACTCCCAACTGGAATTTCGAAAAATGACGACCGCTACTCAGTTTTTTTTGCACGTGGTTAAAACATCCTCGATTATGGTTCACAAAATTTGGCTTCGATTTTAAGCACTCTTTTACTGTTTTTCCACACTCCGTTTATTCGACATTCTA
>NW_019275367.1:0-1771 GCF_002738345.1 Cucurbita maxima | reverse complement strand
TAAATCATAAAGCCTAATCATTCCCCACAAAACTTTTTAAAAATGTCGACCGTGACTCGGTTTTTTTACCACATACTTCAAACGTCCCAAATTTGGGTTTTCGAAGTAGGGTTCGATTTGAAGCAATCTTTTACTGTTTTGATGCACTCCGTTGGTTCGAAATTGTATTCTACGTCTACAAGCCTATTCATTCCCCACAAAACTCCAACAAACGTCGACCGTGACTCGGTTTTTTTAGCACGTACTTCAAACGTCCCAGATTTGGGTTTCCGAAGTAGGGCTCATTTTGAAGCACACTTTTACTATTTTATGCACTCCGTTTCGTTGAAATTCTATTCTAAATCATAAAGCCTAATCATTCCCCACAAAACTTTTTAAAAATGTCGACCGTGACTCGGTTTTTTTACCACATACTTCAAACGTCCCAAATTTGGGTTTTCGAATTAGGTTTCGATTTGAAGGACTCTTTTACTGTTTTGATGCACTCCGCTTGTTGGAAATTCTTTTCTACATCATCAAGCCTAATCATTCCCTACAAAAGTTTTAAAAATGTCGACCGTGACTTGGGTTTTTTAGCACGTACTTCAAACGTCCCTGATTAGGGTTTCGAAATAGGGTTCGATTTGAAGCACTCTTTTACTGTTTGATGTAACACATTTCTTTTAAATTCTATTATAAACCATCAAGCCTAATCATTCCTCACAAAAGTTTTAAAAAACGTCGACCGTGACTCGGTTTTTTTAGCACATACTTCAAACGTCCCAGATTTGGGTTTCTGAAGTAGGGTTCGATTTGAAGCAATCTTTTACTATTTTATGCACTATGATTCTTCAAAATTCGATTCTAAATCATTATGCCGAATCATTCCCCACAAAAGTTTTGAAAAACGTCGACCGTGACTCGATTTTTTAGCACGTACTTCAAACGTCCCAGATTTGGGTTTTCGAAGTAGGGTTCGATTTGAAGCACTCTTTTACTGTTTTGATGCACTCCGTTGGTGTGAAATTGTATTCTACATCTACAAGCCTATTCATTCCCCACAAAACTTCCAACAAACGTGGACCGTGACTCGATTTTTTTAGCACGTACTTCAAACGTCCCAGATTTGGGTTTTCGAAGTAGAGCTCATTTTGAAGCACACTTTTACTATTTTATGCACTCCGTTTCGTTGAAATTCTATTCTAAATCATAAAGCCTAATCATTCCCCACAAAACTTTTTAAAAATGTCGACCGTGACTCGGTTTTTTTAACACATACTTCAAACGTCCCAAATTTGGGTTTTCGAATTAGGTTTCGATTTGAAGGACTCTTTTACTGTTTTGATGCACTCCGCTTGTTGAAAATTCTTTTCTATATCATCAAGCCTAATCATTCCCTACAAAAGTTTTAAAAATGTCGACCGTGACTCGGGTTTTTTAGCACGTACTTCAAACGTCCCAGATTTGGGTTTCCGAAGTAGGGCTCATTTTGAAGCACACTTTTACTATTTAATGCACTCCGTTTCGTTGAAATTCTATTCTAAATCATAAAGCCTAATCATTCCCCACAAAACTTTTTTAAAATGTCGACCGTGACTCGGTTTTTTTACCACATACTTCAAACGTCCCAAATTTGGGTTTTCGAAGTAGGGTTCGATTTGAAAAACTCTTTTACTGTTTTGATGCACTCCGTTGGTGTGAAATTGTATTCTACATCTACAAGCCTATTCATTCCCCACAAAACTTCCAACAAACGTCGACCGTGACTCGGTTTTTTTAGCACGTACTTCAA
>NW_019275366.1:618-1771 GCF_002738345.1 Cucurbita maxima | reverse complement strand
GTTTGGGTTTCCGAAGAAGGGTTTGATTTGAAGAACTCTTTTACCCTTTTATGCACTCCGTTTCTTAGAAATAATATTCTAAATCATCAAGCCTTATCATTTCTCACAAAACTATCGAAAAAAGTAGATCGTGACTCGGTTTTTTTATCACGTACTAAAAACTTCCCTTTTTGGGTTTCTGAAGAAGGGTTCTTTTTGAAGAACTCTTTTACTGTTTTATGCACTCCGTTTCTTAGAAATAATATTCTACATCATCAAGCCATATCATTCCTCACAAAACTTTTTACAAACATCGACTGTGACTCGGTTTTTTTATCACGTACTAAAAACTTCCCTGTTTGGGTTTCCGAAGTAGGGTTCGATTTGAAGAACTCTTTTACTGTTTTATGCAGTCTGTTTCTTAGAAATAATATTCTACATCATCTAGCCATATCATTCCTCACAAAACACTTGTAAAACAACAACCGTGACTCGGTTTTTTTAGCACGTACTACAAACTTCCCTGTTTCGGTTTCCAAAGAAGGGTTCGATTTGAAGAACTCTTTTACTGTTTTATGCACTCCATTTCTTAGAAATAATATTCTGAATCATCAAGCCTTATCATTCCTCACAAAACACTTGTAAAACAACAACCGTGACTCGGTTTTTTTAGCACGTACTACAAACTTCCCTGTTTGGGTTTCCGAAGAAGGGTTCGATTTGAAGAACTCTTTTACTGTTTTATGCACTCCGTTTCTTAGAAATAATATTCTAAATCATCAAGCCTTATCATTCCTCACAAAACTTTCGAAAAAAGTAGATCGTGACTCAGTTTTTTTATCACGTACTACAAACTTCCCTGTTTGGGTTTCCGAAGAAGGGTTCGATTTGAAGAACTCTTTTACTGTTTTATGCACTCCATTTCTTAGAAATAATATTCCACATCATCAAGCCATATCATTCCTCACAAAAGTTTTGACAAACGTCGACCGTGACTCGGTTTTTTTATCACGTACTAAAAACTTCCCTATTTGGGTTTCCGAAGAAGGGTTCGATTTGAAGAACTCTTTTACTGTTTTATGCACTCCATTTCTTAGAAATACTATTCTACATCATCAAGCCATATCATTCCTCACAAAACTTTTTACAAACGTCGACCGTGACTCGGTTTTTT
>NW_019275366.1:0-492 GCF_002738345.1 Cucurbita maxima | reverse complement strand
AGGGTTTGATTTGAAGAACTCTTTTACTGTTTTATGCACTCCGTTTCTTAGAAATAATATTCTACATCATCAAGCCTTATCATTCCTCACAAAACTTTCGAAAAAAGTAGAGCGTGACTCGGTTTTTTTATCACGTACTAAAAACTTCCCTGTTTGGGTTTCCGAAGAAGGGTTCGATTTGAAGAACTCTTTTACGGTTTTATGCACTCCGTTTCTTAGAAATAATATTCTACATCATCAAGCCATATCATTCCTCACAAAAGTTTTGACAAACGTCGACCGTGACTCGGTTTTTTTATCACGTACTAAAAACTTCCCTATTTGGGTTTCCGAAGAAGGGTTCGATTTGAAGAACTCTTTTACTATTTTATGCACTCCGTTTCTTAGAAATAATATTCTACATCATCTAGCCTTATCATTCCTCACAAAACTTTTGTCAAACGTCGACCGTGACTCGGTTTTTTTATAACGTACTAAAAACATCACTGTTTG
>NW_019275365.1:0-1777 GCF_002738345.1 Cucurbita maxima | reverse complement strand
GTTTTGTGAGGAATGATGAGGCTTGATGATTTATCATATTATTTCTAAAAAACGGAGTGCATAAAACCGTCAACAGTGTTCTTCAAATCGAACCGTACTTCGGAAACCCAAATCGTGGAATTTTGAATTACGTGCTAAAAAAACCGAGTCACGATCGTCGTTTTTCGAAGGTTTTGTGAGGAATGATAAGGCTTGATGANTTAGAATATTATTTCTATGAAACGGAGTGCATAAAACCGTCAACAGAGTTCTTCAAATTGAACCCTACTTCGCAAACCCAAATCGTGGAAGTTTGAAGTACGTGCTAAAAAAACCGAGTCACGATCGTCGTTTCTCGAAAGTTTTGTGAGGAATGATGAGGCTTGTTGATTTATCATATTATTTCTAAAAAACGGAGTGCATAAAACCGTCAACAGTGTTCTTCAAATCAAACCCTACTTCGGAAACCCAAATCGTGGAATTTTGAAGTACGTGCTAAAAAAACCGAGTTACGATCGTCGTTTTTCGAAGGTTTTGTGAGGAATGATAAGGCTTGATGATTTAGAATATTATTTCTATGAAACGGAGTGCATAAAACCGTCAACAGAAATCTTCAAATCGAACCCTACTTCGCAAACCCAAATCGTGGAAGTTTGAAGTACGTGCTAAAAAAATCGAGTCACGATCGTCGTTTTTTGAAAGTTTTGTGAGGAATGATAAGACTTGATAATTTAGAATATTATTTCTAAGAAAAAGAGTGCATAAAACCGTCAACAGAGTTCTTCAAATCGAACCCTACTTCGGAAACCCAAATCGTGGAAGTTTGAAGTACGTGCTAAAAAAATCGAGTCACGATCGTCGTTTTTTGAAAGTTTTGTGAGGAATGATCAGGCTTGATGATTTAGAATATTATTTCTAAGAAACGGTGTGCATAAAACCGTCAACAGATTTCTTCAAATCGAACCCTACTTCGGAAACCCAAATCGTGGAAGTTTAAAGTACGTGCTAAAAAAATCGAGACACGATCGTCGTTTTTCGAAAGTTTTGTTAGGAATGATAAGGCTTGATGATTTATCATATTATTTCTAAGATACGGCGTGCATAAAACCGTCAATAGTGTTCTTCAAATCGAACCCTACTTCGGAAACCCAAATCGTGGAAGTTTGAAGTACGTGCTAAAAAAACGAGTCACGATCGTCGTTTTTCGAAAGTTTTGTGGGGAATGAAAAGGTTTGATGATTTATCATATTATTTCTAAGAAATGGAGAGCATAAAAACGTCAACAGAGTTCTTCAAATCGAACCCTACTTCGGAAAACAAAATCGTGGAAGGAGAGCATAAAAACGTCAACAGAGTTCTTCAAATCGAACCCTACTTCGGAAAACAAAATCGTGGAAGTTTGAAGTACGTGCTAAAAAAACCGAGTCACGATCGTCGTTTTTCGAAGGTTTTGTGAGGTATGATAAGGCTTGATGATTTAGAATATTATTTCTATGAAACGGAGTGCATAAAACCGTCAACAGAGTTCTTCAAATCGAACCCTACTTCGCAAACCTAAATCGTGGAAGTTTGAAGTACGTGCTAAAAAAACCGAGTCACGATCGTCGTTTTTCGAAGGTTTTGTGAGGAATGATAAGGCTTGATGATTTAGAATATTATTTCTATGAAACAGAGTGCATAAAAACGTCAACAGAGTTCTTCAAATCGAACCCTACTTCGGAAACCCAAATCATGGAAGTTTGAAGTACGTGCTAAAAAAACCGAGTCACGATCGTCGTTTTTCGAAGGTTTTGTGAGG
>NW_019275364.1:0-1773 GCF_002738345.1 Cucurbita maxima | reverse complement strand
TAAGGCTTGATGATTTAGAATATTATTTCTAAGAAACGGAGAGTATAAAACAGTAAAAGAGTTCGTCAAATCGAACCTTACTTCGGAAACCCAAATCTGGGAAGTTTGAAGTACGTGCTAAAAAAACCGAGTCACGATCGACGTTATTCGAAATTCGTGAGGAATGATACGGCTTGATGATTTAGAATATTATTTCTAAGAAACGGAGAGCATAAAACAGTAAAAGAGTTCTTCAAATCGAACCCTACTTCGGAAACCTAAATCTTGGAAGTTTGAAGTACGTGCTAAAAAAACCGAGTAACGATCGACGTTTTTTGAAACTTTTGTGAGGAACGATAAGGCTTGATGATTTAGAATATTATTTCTAAGAAACGGTGTGCATAAAACAGTAAAAGAGTTCGTCAAATCGAACCCTAATTCGGAAAGCAAAATCTGGGAAGTTTGAAGTACGTGCTAAAAAAACCGAGTCACGATCGACGTTTTTTGAAAGTTTTGTGAGGAATGATAAGGCTTGATGATTTAGAATATTATTTCTAAGAAACGGAGAGCATAAAACAGTAAAAAGTTCGTCAAATCGAACCCTACTTCGGAAACCCAAATCTGGAAAGTTTGAAGTACGTGCTAAAAAAACCGAGTCACGATCGACGTTTTTCGAAAGTTTTGTGAGGAATGATAAGGCTTCATTATTTAGAATATTATTTCTAAGAAACGGAGAGCATAAAACAGTAAAAGAGTTCTTCAAATCGAACCCTACTTCGGAAACCCAAATCTGGGAAGTTTGAAGTACGTGCTAAAAAAACCGAGTCACGATCGACGTTTTTCGAAAGTTTTGTGAGGAATGATAAGGCTTGATGATTTAGAATATTATTTCTAAGAAACGGAGAGCATAAAACAGTAAAAGAGTTCGTCAAATCGAACCCTACTTCGGAAACCTAAATCTGGGAAGTTTGAAGTATGTGCTAAAAAAACCGAGTTACGATCGATGTTTTTCCAAAGATTTGTGACGAATGATAAGGCTTGATGATTTAGAATATTATTTCTAAGAAACATAGTGCATAAAATAGTAAAAGAGTTCTTCAAATCGAACCCTAATTCGGAAACCAAAATCTGGGAAGTTTGAAGTACGTATAGTAAAAGAGTTCTTCAAATCGAACCCTAATTCGGAAACCAAAATCTGGGAAGTTTGAAGTACGTGCTAAAAAAACCGAGTCACGATCGACGTTTTTCGAAAGTTTTGTGAGGAATGATAAGGCTACATTATTTAGAATATTATTTCTAAGAAATGGAGAACATAAAACAGTAAAACAGTTCTTCAAATCGAACCCTACTTCGGAAACCCAAATCTGGGAAATTTGAAGTACGTGCTAAAAAAACTGAGTCACAATCGACGTCTTTCGAATCTTTTGTGAGGAATGATAAGGCTTGATGATTTAGAATATTATTTCTAAGAAACGGAGTGCATAAAACAGTAAAAGAGTTTGTCAAATCGAACCCAACTTCGGAAACCCAAATCTGGGAAGTTTGAAGTACGTGCTAAAAAAACCGAGTCACGATCGACGTTTTTTGAAAGTTTTGCGAGGAATGATAAGACTTGATGATTTAAGATATTTTTTCTAAGAAACAAAGAGCATAAAACAGTAAAAGATTTCTTCAAATCGAACCTTACTTCGGAAACCCAAATCTGGGAAGTTTGAAGTACGTGTTAAAAAAACCGAGTAACGATCGATGTTTTTCGAAACTTTTATGAGGAATGATAAGGCTTGATGATTTAGA